>NW_008657372.1:0-9406 GCF_000695815.1 Acanthisitta chloris | reverse complement strand
GCTGAGTGAATTTCTGCAGACAGTAGCTAGTGGTCTAATTCTACTGTCTAACATTAGATACAAAGAAAGCTTCCTAATATGTTTAGTAGGCAAAAGCTGGCAAGAGCATATCTGGCACTTCTCTGCACAGACCTTTTCAATAGTTTCTGTATCTGTATGATTCATCTGGTTGTGAAATAAGTGAAGGTTTGAAGGTTTCTTTATAACTCTTATCTTGAGTAGGCTCGTTTGCTAGAGTCATCGGGAGCATCAGTAAACCATAAATCCCAGCAGATGATCCTGCCCACTGTATTAAATTGAGACTAAATGATCTGCAGCTTTGTAAAAGAAACCTGAGAGCTGTTGACAGCCACCTCTTTCTGGCACTTCCTGGAGAAAAATCAAACAAAATCAAGACATTTGAGAGGATATATAATATGGCAGAATAATCAGCTTCTCTGCTAGTGACTGCTTGTATTTTCTCTTAATAACCAGAGTGATTTGTCTTTCAGGTCAAATTCATTATGTTTGCACTAGGATGATGCAGCTGCTCATCAGACATTGCTTTCATACAGGAACAGTAGGAAGAAGACAAAATGAATGGTATCTTTAATTCCTTTATTCTGTAACCTGTGGACTCTGGATAGGAAAAATCATTTATTGGCTCAGCACTTTCACCTCTGGGCTAATGTTTTTGGTTTTATCACCAATGGATATGTTTGTTGGTCCTTATCTATGAACAGAAACATGAATGTTTGAGATAGAAAAGTATTATTGGTACATGTTTACCACCCTTGCCAAAGCTAAATTTTCCCCTGTAAATCCCTAGCAGACATTTCCTATAACAGCAAGCGTCACATAACTTGGCACATTTAAGCTTCTGCTCCAGAGTACTCCAGATGTGAAGTATTGTATATGTTGTTTTTATGAAAGAATATGTACCGGTATTCTAGGGCTGTTTTACAGAAATAAGACTTCCTTGAGCAAAACCCTGCAGGATTGTGGCCCTGCGTTTTGTGGTTTGCTGTTTGAATGTGGGATAGGTTGATTAATTTTGTGTAAGGGTGGATATGATTAGCTTTATTAGCTTCTCCCTTTCATAAATGTCAAATTCAAAACAGAGATATGAGAGAAATAATCCTCTGAAAGTTCCTAAAATAAGGCAGTCTTTGTAGCACTACCTGAAATACTAACAAATATCCAAGGGACAGTTTTTTTACTTTACATACCTCTTTTCCCTTGGATTTCATAAATCAAGAATGAAAGCAAGATAAAATGACAGCCTAATCGCTGTTATCTTTTTTCCCCACCTCTCTGTATCAACTTGTTGGACTTCTTTTCTGCTTCCTGTGGTTTGTATTTTTAACAATTTAATTATCTTTGCTTATTTCTACATACCAGGTGTACCACACTGCCCTTTTTACTACAGGAGCATTTTAGAAATGGGAGTATATTGTATGCATAACTAGATATATAATATTACATAATTAGGTGATTAATCACCATTCTTCACGACAGGCTGAAATTCTGGTTATTAAATCCACCTCTTCAGCATGTAACTTGCAACTCAAATCCATTCTAGTCTGCTTTTGCAGATGAGAAGTTTCATAAGAAATGTCATTTTCTGGGCATTGCTGAGAATTAACAAGACTTTGTGAAGAACTTTGTGAAGAAGTTGTGAGAAATACTCACCAACATGTTAAACCCCTCTGATCTTTATAAAGTAATCACTCCAACACTTTCTTATCTGTGAAAATATGCTGGACCATGGACAAATGGCAGTAAAGTATAATGCCTGCTACACAACACACATAAGCCTAATTCAAAAAAGAAGTAGAATTGGAGGTAAAGCTATTTACTTTTGGATGAAGTAATGCAATATTTTCAGGAAAAGCAATTGCTCTAATTTCAGCATAGACAGCCATTTCTGGAGCTCCATTAAGGAGCTCAAACAGGAAAGTCCATTCAAGCATCCTGCAATTTAGCGCTGAGTTGAATAGTACCAACACAGAGGGCACCTTTTGAGGAATACATATAGTGCAGATACCTTTGGGTGCAGATTGAGCTCTGGGGTGCAGGATCCAGAGTCTGAGTCAAGAAGCCATGAACTGCTGTCCATTTGCATAAAAAAGAGTGTGGGGACCTGTGGCGCTGGCCAGATGACCAGACAGACACAGGAGGTGACTTTCCCGCACATAGACTGGAAAGGGATAAAAGCCCGGAGGTTCCTTTATTCAGGGTGCCTCCTTAGAGGCACTCAGCTTGAGATGTTATTTTGTTATTTAGTTATTACACCAAGATTAAATTATTTTAAGCATTTGTACATCTGAGATTCTGCTATGGGAAACCAAGTGTTAAACTGGTAAGGAACTCTGGTCTGACTGTATGATTATGGTGTGTGTCACTGCAAGGGGCATTAGTGCCAGCTCAGGTGGTGTGAGAGTGACTGCAAGAGTGGCTCTTGAATGGTTGGACAGGGAAGTTTCCTTAACACACCATCTATACGAGTTCTGTAATTATGGTTTGTAGATCTTTCACCTGATACGAAGCCAGTCTTACTGCAGCTACTGAAATTAAGCTCTTATATACAACACCTTAGGAATACTTGAAGTAATCTTTCAAGGCTCCCAGCTTTTATAATTTTTTCTAGTTCTTTTGCACTTTACTTCTTTGGTTGTAAAGCTAATCACAGTCCCACATGTAATTTGTCTCAGTGATAAGCAACAAAACCTAGTAAATCATACATTGCATTAGTATTTAGTGTTCTTATGTGGGACAAAAAGGTTCACTGCAGATATTTGGTATTCAGCAATAAGTTATGTTCTTAAATGTTATTACTGCTTGGCCTGTAATGCTGCCACAATTTTTAATTTTTATTATTTTGCTATGCATTTATTGGAATCTAATTATAAAATAAAAAAACTAAGGGAAAAAATTCTGGATTACTTCCCATTCCAATGGCAAAGGAAAATAAACCAAATTCCCCACAACTATATTATGCAGGGCTATAAGATGTATTTATAAATTACTGAATGGGGCTGCCTGGGTTCATTGACCCCAGTCTGGCTGGTGCTAAATGTACAGAAATAAACCCATCCCCAAAAGATTGCAATCAACAGATAAAACAAGAAACAGATGGCTGGTCTTGCATGGGGAGTGTTAAAATAAGAGGAAATTGACTGGCACAGTAGGCAGTGGTCTCGGCACACCAGCTGCTTAACCATGGGCAACTTTTTTTAAGCATCGTGGCAGAGAAGAATTTTTAAGGTTAGTTTTGAAACACGAAAATGAAGTGGTTCTTCATGTTCCCAGGCAACCCCATGTTCTCACAGACAGTGAAAGCACAAGGGAAGTGACCGTCACTGGTCAGTTGGAGTTGCTGGCATCTCAGTAGAGTCCAAGGAGAGACAGCTGGGACAGTGTGAGGCCGCAAGTTGAAGATTTCAGCCAGTTAAAGAAGGGGGAACTAAATTGACTGCAAGGAAGGTGATATGTTAACTTTGGGAGTGTGATAGATCTCTGCAAGCTTTGAGGAGGCATAACTGGCTTCAGTGTTTGTCTGGCTTTGGTCAGAGAAGTCAAGACTGGAAGGAGATGAAACTAGACAAGGCGGTTCTCTGTCAAGGAGGATAATAAAGATCTGCGGGTAATCTGCCATGCTCCGGTGTATATTTAAGTGAAATATATAAACCTCTGGAAAGTAGATGCCAGAGAAACAGCACTGTACCTTTGACTGTAATCATACAATTGCACCATCAGTGTTTTATAGCATCACAAGATCATGAGAAAACACAGTTCAAGGTAACTACTAACATATTTCTAAATTTGATGTCTTTGTATTTCACAGTAAAAAATATTAGTCCTCTTCTCCTTAGCTAGTCTTTTCTTTGTGGAACTCCTCTGAATTGTTAAGTTGTTTTGCTTTGCTTCAGTACTTTTTCTCTGGGAAGGGACTAACTAACCCTTCATTCTTCCAATATGAGGCACAGAAAAATATTGGCCTGAGAATCCAGCAACTACACAAAACTGGGTCAGGTAGTTTGAACTATTTTTAAAATTATAATCTCCTTTTTCCTTTAGGTCTCCTACTTCCAGTAGGTCTTACAGTCTGTTTTAGTAGTAAACTGGCTTATTTCAGTCAGTGCTGTACAGACTTAATTCTCTGTGGAAAAAAAATGAAAGAAAAAGGAAAAAAAGATGTGCTTCAAAAGTCTGAATTACCCAGATATCTCCTAATTGGTAAAAGAGAATGCTGAGTATGGATGGCAGATGTTTCCTTAATTAATATCCTACTGGGTTAATCAGCAGAACCTTGGGAGCTGCTATGAGACTTTTTGATGTATTCAGAGAATCTAAGCCTTGATCCACAGACTTTAAACTTGTACTCATAACTGCCCTAGCTATTTGTCTGTGCAATAGTTGCAAATAATAGCCTTCAGTCAGAATTTGTCTTTTGTGTAGCCTAATTCTGTGAACATTTTGATGACATTTGTGTTCAAAATTTACAGTAAGCTTTGCATGCAAATTGAGCTCCCCTAAAATTGAGATTTCTTACAGGTTTTTGTTTGTTTTTTGTTTTTTTGTTTTTTTTTTTAGAAAAAAGACTTATTCACAGTTCAGAATGTTTCCCTTTCAGTCTCCTAAGAACTTGATAGAATATTTTTAATTTTATGAAGTCTGTGTTTTACCATAAGTCAGTTTGATACTCAGAAAATTTGTCATAGACCTAATGGCACTCATTAGAACTGCATGTGCTCTCACTGAAAATAGAGCTAAGTCAGGAGGAGAAATTGCAATCTCTCTAACTTTCACAAGCTGAAAACTTGGAAAAAGGCAGTAATTTATAAGTTTTTTGTTTTGATATAAGCCCTTCTGTATGTTCTGAAAGCTAAAAATTTGAACTTTTCACTAAAATAACAATGAAATGGGCTGAAGAAAATTTTTCCATTTCTCCTTCTGAATGTCTCATTTTGCAAATACCCATTTTAAAAACATTCAAATTTTAATCAATTAGCATCTTCTGGAAAATGCTGAAGGCACATCCCTGCCAGCTCTAGTTATAATCTTTCTTATACAGCTGCATATGGAGAAGGGTAAGAGAGGACAGAGAGAGGAAAGCTGCAGAAATACTGGTTTTGTATCTAAGTTAGCAGTGTTTTCCTGTTACTGTAAAATGCCTGTGGGCTTATTTAGTGGCTTGAATTAATCTCTTATTTTTTTCTCTTTATGTCCTACCATGCTTTCCTGATCAGATTCTTAGCCTGTGCTTTGAAAGTTACTTAGATACTGCAAGATACTATTGTATGAAAAGGAAGAATTTGACTATTATCTAGGTCATTGATTCTTCTTGGAGCAAAATTACACCTGCAACTGAAATCTCGGGAGAGGGACTAAGCAAAAGGTGTTGTGCCATAGCAGAAGAATAAAAAAAATGGGCAGTGCAGAACCCTTTCTTTGAACAGTTCAGCCATATTTTACCTTACCCGGGAATTTAAATAAGGGATCTATCTAGAATATTTTAAGTGTTTTTTCTTTTTTCTCCAGTGGGTACCTTCTGCTTCTCTCTGCCCCTCTGCAGTGTGTAGCAATATTCCACAGGGTGAACTTCCACTAAGAAAAGGAGAGTCTGAACCCCAGCTTCCGTTCTTCATTCTGCTTTTAATTTTCTGAATCTCATAATTTATGTCTTGGAAAGTTTGGCAACTACAAAGTGGAGACAAAACTTGCCCCACTGAGTAGGAAGCAGAAATAAATGTTACACTAACTAAAGGGTGTTTTTGGAAGGACATGCCACCTACAATAATAGGGAAGAGTATTGGTTCCCATTGGCTCGCCTTAATATTTTAAGCTGTTCTTTGCTCTTTTCCTCACTAGCTCACATCCCACTAGCTGTTTACAGTTATTTCACACGTCTTATGCCAGCCTTATGCCATTCATTCTGTTGGGACCCGCCTGAAATCTCCTCCAAAACTTACTGCTATGGATTATTTTAAAAAAACCTCTTAGCTCCTGCCCATCAAAACTGATTCCCCTACAGGCAAAAAAAAAAATTTACATCATTTAGTATATAAAACATGTCAATGATTATGCAAGATCTTGGTACTACTCTTGTTGCCTCTGTTCTTCCTATCTGTTAACAGCAGTCAAGATTCAAAGATTTGCTTGCAGCACTTAGTTTGGGACTACAGACCTGGTTCTTCCTTGATTTAAGGTCACTTTTCCTACTATAACACATCTCTTCTCCAATATACCCCTGTATCGGCAGTGACACTTGGGATGAAGGTATATTCTAGGTCTTGCATTCCCTCTGTCAGGTTTAATAAATGAAGATCTCAGTTCCTATAGAGCAGATGTCCTCATCTCCCATTTAAGTGCACAGGACTAAAGGCGTTCTTTAGTACTCAGATTTATTCATCCCAGAGAAGGATGGATCCTCTTATTGTCAGGGACCAGAGGAAAAGTTGTCTGGCTCAAAACAACCATTTGGGAAAATTGTGAGGGGAACAGGTTGAGCTCTGTGTAGGTGGGGCCGTGTAATGCTCCCCGCCACCCACTTTGAGCCTTCGCAAGTAACTGCTGGTCTGCACTGTAATGGCCTCAGTGACCACATGGCTCTGACGTGAGTCCTGGCATGGTGGTGGTTGACCATGTGTCCATGCTGCAAGTCCTGAGATGGATGCTGAAGCAGCCTGGCACTGCCTAAAATGCAGGTGCAAGTGTGACCTCACACTGGGACCAGACCTGGGTGAGGGGAATGTATAAAAGGGCCATGAGGCAGGCACTACGTGGCATGCCCCACTGCCCTGGGTTGGAAGTTGATGAGACCACACTGGATCCACGGGTAGTGACTATCTACCTCTTTCATCTGCTTTTCTGTTTTTCTCTCTTCTTTTCTCCTTTGCAACATATTAAGTTGCAAGCTGCACTAAGCAGTATTCCCTTAAGTACTCGCTAAGTGCGGTGGTCAGTGCCCGCTAAGGGCTTTGTTCTCTCAAACTATGATGTGTTAAAGTTTGCATGGAATGTTTGAATGATTTTCCTTTTGCCAAGTGTCTTATTCCACATGGGTGACCCGAAGTTCCTAAGTAAAAATTCTTTCTTTTTGAACCTCCTGAGAACTGCGTTACTTTTCCTACACACTGCCCAGTCTAACTCAAAATTATCTTCCCCTCAACCCACCAAGCGGACTGGAGTGTTACACTTATACACATTGATGCTGCATCATTTGGTGTGGGATGGGTTAGATTTTTCCAGTAAAAAAATAATGAAGAAATAAAATTGAATGGTTTACAGCACTCAAGCAAATCAGAAATATTTTCTCCAACTGGCTTGAAAAGATGTAACAATTCAGCATATGATTTTAATTAATGTCCATGTAACTAAAAATGTGCTTAATTCACAATAGGATTACAAGAAAACATATTGATGTCTAATTATGGATCATAGAATTTGCTGCAGAGAAACTGCAGTGCATCTGTTCAATGAAACACAATCATGGAGAATGCTAAATGGCAAAATATAATGAAAATGTGAACTGATATACAAATGAGGCCATTAAATACATCAGTGTGAAACAAAGTGGGGATATTCAAGAGAAGAGCTCATGCATAGCGTTTGGTAGATAATACAAAGTAATATTGTTTTGTAAGATTTGGGGTTTTTTCCTTATTATTTACTTGTGAATAGCAGAATTTCAGCTGCTGGGATTTCTTAATGACAACTGCTATTTCCAAGTTAACATGAAAATACTCAATGTTTAGCTGACAATAGGCAAAATAATTTTCATGACTTCTCATAACAAATGCTTCATTTGTTACCTTTTTTTTTTATAGTTCTTGTGCTAGAGTCTTTTGTCCTAAATATGAAACTTACCTTAGTAAGCTGATTTCACTATCCTTACACTATGCTCTTCATAATGAAAGTCAGATTGGAATCATAAAGTCAAAGCTAAAAATTATCTACATATTTGGACATGAATCATGATAGTCAAGAACTAAACTGAACTCCCTTGATACAGCATTGAACAATTCAGCTTGGACAAGCTGTTAATGTACTCTAGTCTGTAATATATTTTTAGCCCCAGTTTCAATAATTGTCTTGTCCTTGCCTTCCTTTCCCATATTCATAGGCAAAAGGGGTTCATAGAGACATGCACCAAGATTGCAAAAAAGTGACATCATCATTGGTTGATTTCTGCTGGCACTTATATTTGGAATATTAACATGGCATAAAATATTACATAGAGAAAAACATGTCTTCAATTCATCATATAGGATCATTTGCCCCTGAAATCTCTGCTTATTCACCAAGAACAAAATTATAGCAGCCAATCGCTACTGACCTAAGGAGTTTGAGGAGCCTTTTAGTAACGAAAACTGAAGAGAACTGTCCATCTTTTAATTTTGAAAATACCTTTAATCCTACTGCTATCAAGATCTTAATTTTTTTTCAGTCTGTTGATGCAGACACTTACATTAAATTGCTATTAGAAGGTGCTTAGTCAGGTGTGCATTCAGCTTCCAGCCTGGTAACTGAATGCCTTTTGCACAGTCATTACACAGCACAAACATCCTGAGTTACAACACTAGTGGAAAAGTAGCTCCTGGGCTGGAAAAGCATTTGAGCTGATTAAACTGTGTGTTGTTCCCCATAATCTGTCATCCTAATTAAGACAGTGATTAGATTGATGTCAACTCATGCAAGTCATTCAAGTGGACAAGTTATTCCCAGTTGTGCTTTCAGTGAAATAAAATCAGATATGCCAAAATGGTGGGCAAGTTTCTCTCTCCTTTTGCAGTTAGAATTTCATTTAATAATTTGGCCTATAACACATGGTTCAGTGAGTTGCTTTTTACACTTCAGAACACAAGAGTGTGAGTGATCTGCTAGTAATCATTGTACACCTGCAAGAAATTCAGAACCACAGCTGATCCTCTCCTGTGTCTCCATTTGCTTCCTTCTCTTCCCACCTGCTGAGCTATAGTTTTCATTTTGTAGATGGTTACTATTGCAGCAATTCTGAAACAACTCCTTAGCTACATAACCTTTTAGTCAAGTGTCCTTGGAAAAAAAATCCAGAAGAGTACCTCAGGAAAAAAGTGAGGAGCTCCTGATAATGCTGATTGGCGGTTTAAGGTGCATAATTGATCTTCCTCTGAATTAGTTGTTTTGTCTTTGAAGTAACAAAAAAAGGGATTTCAGGGCTTTTGACATGAAATGCAATGCACCCGGCTTTCAGCAGTGTATCTATTGATTCACACTGATAAATCACCCAGTAGAATGTGGAGAGAAATCCTGAGCTGGTTGCAAAACATGGTCATAAACTTTCCATGTACTTGTTGACCATGTCAAGTCTCCTCAGGATTTGGTTTTGTAGTCCAGCTAATGCAGGCCAGTGTCTGACCTCTGGAGATCATCTAGTTCAAAT
>NW_008657371.1:539-763 GCF_000695815.1 Acanthisitta chloris | reverse complement strand
AGGTTACTTGGGTGAGAAACCAGGTCAGGCAATCAGCCAAGGAGCTGGAAACAATAACATGTGCTGTCAAACTAAATCTAACCTGTTAAAAATACAAGCAGGGTGGACAGTGATCTTGTCCATTAGTTCAGTGTCTCTGCTACTGCTGGGACACTACTGAAACCCTTTGTCTCATTGAAAATATATTTCAAAAATATAAAGAGAACCCAATTCTGTAAATGATG
>NW_008657371.1:0-214 GCF_000695815.1 Acanthisitta chloris | reverse complement strand
CTTAATAAAGACTTTGGAAAATATAATTTCCCACAGAACCTATAAAACAGAAGACTGCTATTTTCACACAAATTTATCATATGGTTTCTCTGACAATAGTCACATAAAATGTTCATTCTATGTGTGTGGGTATGGTCAGGGTCACTGATTTTAAGACAAGAAAAAGCAGTGGATGGAGAAAGAGGATTTTAAGATTTCTTTTTTCCTTACAGGA
>NW_008657370.1:17189-24559 GCF_000695815.1 Acanthisitta chloris | reverse complement strand
AATCCCCTCTCTGGTCCTGCTGACCACTCTGTTCCCGAGCCAGGCCAGGATGCCATTGGCCTTCTTGGCCACCTGAGCACACTGCTGGCTCATGTTCAGCTTTCTATCTAACTCCCAGGTCCCTTTCAGCCTGACTGCTCTCCAACCACTCTGTCCCCAGCCTGTAGTGCTGCATGGGATTGTTATGGCCAAAGTGCAGGACCAGCACTTGGCCTTGTTAAACCTCATCCCATTGGAATCAGCCCATCTCTCCAGCCTATCCAGGTCCCTCTGCAGAGCCCTCCTGCCTTCCAGGAGATCGACACTCCCCCCAACCTTGTGGCATCTGCAAACTTGATGGTGCACTCAGTCCCCTCATCCAAATCATCAACAAAGATATTAAAGAGCACTGGGCCCAGCACTGACCCCTGGGGAACACCACTAGTGACCGGCTGCCAACTGGATGTGGCACCATTCACCACCTCTTTCTGGGCCATCCAGCCAGTTCTTAACCCAGCAGAGAGTGCCCCTGTCCAAGCCGTGGGCTGCAGCTTTTTCAGGAGTGTGCTATGGGAGACAGTGTCAAAGGCTTTGCTGAAGTAGACTACACCCACATCCAACCTGGATTATTTTATGATTCTACAGTGAGAAGGCAAACCAGATTGCAACAAGAAAATGCACTTTAGGCCCCAGGAATCTTCAGTTTCTCGCTTAGCCTTGTTAAAACTTTGAAGTTATAAAGCCAGGAGGAAAGGCTGTTGTGTTTTTCTTGGCTGTGAAATCTCCACATGTTGGTTCTTTCAAAGGGAAAGGATTTCTGATCATGACACAAGCTTAACCTGCCATCTATTGTGCAATAGTGTATGAGGCACGAACTTGGATTTCAGATTCTGTAAATGATAACACACTCTATACCAACAAATCCATGCTCACTGTGGGCCAAATTTTATAGTTCTCACCCAGACTAACACAACAAAAGCTGAAGTGAACTGTACCTAAGTAAAGGCTACAGGATTTGGCAAATTTAGTGTTACTTTCTTTACCTGTTGAAAAGCCAAGGCAAACAGGATTTATATGATTTTCTGCATACCATGGTAAGGTGTGGGAGTGGAACAAGGAAAGAATGGAGAAGATAAGAGACTGAGTTTAAGAAAATAATTATTCTTATCCTTTTTCTATAGGTGCAAACTACACAAAATCTACACATCCAGGGAATCAGTGGCTAGGGTGTAGGTGCAGCTTCTGGGACACTTCAGGAGATTCAAGGGGTCAGTAAGTTTCTTATGCAATTCATTCCTTACCTTCTACAGTAGCGAAACTGGAGTCTCACAGGTCCTGGTTCAATACCACAGTAAGGTACAAGCCCATCAGTGTACACTTCCCAAGACACAGCCAAGCCTCCCTGCATCCATTGGCCAGAATTTTGAGCTTGAGACTATATATTGTTGCTAAACAAAATAACAGTCATGTTTTTAGTCTGCTACTGCCACTCTATTGATCTTTAGTGTTAAAATAAAATTGAGAACTTTATTTCAGATGAGTTTCAAGGAAGAGGATTTCATTGTAGGCTTTTTGTGCATAAAATAGTTAATCAAGCAGAAAATGTGTTTAGTAATTTATAAAATGGTAAGTTTCACTTTAAGACATATAAAAGCAGTGATTTATTAAGTAATATTATTCTCATTATTTTGGTGCTATATTATTCTTACATTGTCAAGCAATCTGTAGAAATTTGTTCTGCTTCAGGCTATCTTTACCCTTGTTATACAACTGTTGTTACGTACATTTTTCTCATTATGATAAGTACTTTGATCTCTCAGAAAATGTGCAGCATCTTGTAAACTGTAACATAAAGCCTACATAGACCAACGTGATGACTGAAAAGATCATAACAGTCACAAATGTAGTTCTCAGATAAGCCAAAAATACACAGCGGGAAAATAAAGGCGGAAATAAGGGAGGAGGGGACAAGAAATACTTTGATTGCCAGTAGAAATTTAAATTCTTTCAAGCATCAGATTATTTTCTCTTTCAGAGAGGTCCCTTGGAGATCTGATCTTTATAGTCATCATAAGCCAAGTTCAAGTAAAATAATTCCCTTGTGATAAAAAAAAGAAGCCTTTACAATTCAGAACTCCTCTTCCAAAGAGTGCTAACCACAACCCACATTAGTGAGAATGTACTTAGCCTAGCACAGGTATGAATTCATAAAGCCTTTACTTCAGTGCCATTAACGTTACATTCTGCAGACAGTTATCAACTTGAAACACACAGTTTAGTGTGATTTACTGTTAGCTGCAGGTCAGCCTTTTCTACTGATACAGTAGATGTGTATTCTTATAGAGAAGAGGCTCAGAGTGTGGCCAAGACGTGGATGTGTGAGATCCCTAGGAAGCAGCCCAGTAGCTCTGTCATTCTTCCATTATTTTATTCATTCATTTTCTTTCTGAGAAAAGAAAAAAAAAGGCATTATTCTCCATGGCAGTGTATGAAATTAGAGTCGTCCAGTTTGAGCAGGAATCTCAGAATTAAAGTAGTTTTCAAAAAACAGTCCCACTGTCATGCAAAAAAAAAAGCTTTGACTATGGAGAAGACAGGATTTCTCCAGGCTTATAGTCTAGCACAGCCTGGTCTTACTAGACACATAGTTTGATTTTTCCTTTGGAGGGGTATTTCTTTCCTTCGCCTCCTCCAGCTTACTGACTTTCCCTTCCCTTTTGTTGTCTCTCATCATTTCACCATCAGAAGGTACACCTGTACCTGTCCTTCACACAAAGTTTTCTATGCAAAGGGGCTCAAGAAAGGCCTATAAGCACACGAAAAGAAGCTTAATAAAAATAGGCAAGAAGTGAATGCTGAAAGATAAAGAGGAACCTAGCAAAAAATCTGTATCTTAAAAGGGAAAGATAAATAACCTTTCAAAAGAGGGAGTGCATAAGTTTTACCATTTCACCTGTAGTGCTTTGCCCCTAGAGACAAACTGATGACACAGACTGACAAATACAGACAATAATCTAAAAGCATAAAAACAAGAAATAAAATCAGAATCATCAGAAGTTACAGTGTTCAGGAGCAATCCTCTAGCTTTAAAAACTGCAGTTTGCAGAGGTGCTATGCTGAATCACTTTGTTATTAGCAGCAGTTGCACTGTCTCAGCCTCCGTCAAAGGCAGTGATGAAAACAAACTGCAAATCCAACACATACCACAAAGCAGCCTGGGCTAAGCAGCTCAGTCCTGAACTGTCAACTCCAAGATGTTTGGAAAAGCCATTTTGGATGGGCACCAGTTCTGTGTGTTTAGAAAATAATTTGCTTAACTATTTCTTTATACTTTTGTTGCCATGTTCATTACACCAGACTTGACCACTAAATATGAGACACTTTAAGGAAGACTGATACATTGTTTGGGTTAATGAAGGAAACTATGCTGGTGACAAATACATTTTGGCTGCAGTTCTACACTGATTTCAGCACAATATTGAGCACCTCTATATGAAAGCAAACTACTTCTATTTAATTCTGTTGGGGAAAAATGAAATTTTGCTCATGTAAGTGCCTACCTGTACCGGTTTGATATGTTTTTAAGTGCAATGACTGTCTTACAGAAAGGCTAAGCATTTGTGATATTCACTGTTTTGATTTTTATATTAGTGAATTTGAACTGTACTGGGAACACAACTAACAGTGGGGATCTTGCACAATTAAATAAGGATGAACAGATTTGTTTTCAGGGCAAGCACTGAGCAGAAGAAGATATGTCAACATTTTCAGAATGTTACCCAGGAACCTGTTCCCCAATCAGATTGGAAATGCTCAATATTTAATGGCATTTCAACATATTCACTTAATAAATATTTTGGTTTCCAAAACAGAATCAGTGTAATATCATTCCATACGTGGAATGCAGATCTATTCTTCCATAAACAGAGGACATATATTGAGAAGGCATGAAAATAATTTTTAGCAGGTTGTCGAAATATTTTTGCATACAGTGTTGCATATACTTACTGTAAGGTCTTCCCTCAGTCCAGAGTATTGCCTTCATTGTCATTATCCTTTTATTGTACATGGCATTGGTGTTATCTTCATTCTCCAATATCTATAAAAGACCTGCAGTACCCACCTGTGACGTCTGGTTTTGGGTTGGTGCGTTTGTTAATCTGTGCTAAAAGTGCTCCTACTTACCACTATTAAAAGTCAACTTTTGCCAGCAGATGTCCACCTTTCTAATAACAGAAAAAGACAATAAAATTTCAAGTAACTAATATCTGGCTGTAAACTAATGAGATCATATTGACAACCACTCCAAAATACCTCATGGAGAAAAGGGATAAATTTTCATTAATATTTGGAGAATGCTTCGGAGGTCTTAATAATGGGCATTACACACACACAGAATAGCTACAAAGAATTTTAATCTATTCTAACTACTGTCACATGGGTCTGTATTTAGCTATATTTCATTCTAGACTCCTTCTCTATTAAAAAAACTTAATTAAACTAGGAATAGGTGAACTCAGTTTCAGAAGCATTGGAGTTTTTTCTGGGACATGGAATATAGGCTTTCTGAAAGCAGAGTAAATGGGCATAAAGATAATTTTATAGCATTAAATTTAATGTAAAAGGAAAAAAAAACCCAAACATACCTCATGAAGCAAAAAGAAGAAATCTTTCAAATTATTCAGTGTACCAAGGCAACAAACAATTGACAGCTCAAGTTTCTCATACAGCCTATACATCTCCATTAAGAACACATCTATGCAGCAATTTACAGACAGGTATGAACTTGTCCTGCCTATATTCCAGTCAACTCAAAGCATAAAGCACATTACCATAGAATCCAAACTAGAATACCAGCTTCACCAAAGCACTTACTAGGTCCAGACTGGGTCTGTACAAACGTGTTTCTAGCTAGTTTGGAGCACAGGTGAAATGAGCCCATGTCTGCCAGAGAATGACAAGGCCAAGTGTAACCCATGATTCAGAAAAGATGAACTCATCCTGGAGAGCTGCTTATGTCCCTTCAGCATGGTATGGACAATTGAAGTGGTGGATTTGCAATGGACTGATCATCTTATTTGGAAAAGGTTACCTGAAAGCAATCTCTCAGCTCTTGGGAGGAGAACTGAAGACCATGAAAATGGGATTAGTCAGAGTTTTTGTCAATAAACACTAGCTCTGAGGATACATATGTGATGTGCTTGGTAAAGAAAAAAGGACCAAAGGACTCTTAGGAATGTTTTTCATTAAAAGCAAAAATCATTTGAAGCATAAATAATACACTTAATATTAGTAAATGGGAATGCTGCCATCTACACACAAGCATGCACATGATACTTAGTATCCTCTAAAGTAATCAGACTTGTTCCTAGATCATCTGCCCACCCATGTGGCCCAGCTGGCAGAAAGGGAGTACAGACAGTGTCACACAGTAGAGTCAGGCCTGTTCCCCCTTCCCAAATCTCCAGGTATGTGCAGGGGATGTGCTGAGAACAGAACAGGAGACAGACCCTCCATGCCTGGTGCACTGCAACCCCTGATCAATGGATCCACCAGCACTATTTGCAGTGGGGACTGACTCTTTAGTAGGGTGGCAAGTAGCTTAGAGCCCTCCTGTGTCTGCAGCCTACTACTATGTCTAAAGCAGTTCGATCTGCCAGTTGATTTCATCTGTGATTTTTAACCTACTGTATGACACTCTAGAATGACCTTTGGTTCAGGAAGAGTTAACCCATAATATAGCACTTTGTGAATTAAACCTGGCAATATGCTTTCCTTCTAGGGGATTAGATCTTTACTATGCAAATTCGAACTGTAGACATGGAAATGGATATATTGGAATAAATCACACTTCAACACTTATGTTGCTAAGAGCAGTAAGAGAATATAATACACCGAGCAGATTTATATCCTGTTGGGTAATCCTCAAGGATTGCCCTTGCTGAAAAGTCAGACCCAGTTTATGTCAGAAGCAGTCTATAACATGGAAAACTAAAACATGGAATTGAATGAGTCTCAATTTCTTAGTGACCCCACCTCTCTGAGAAAGAGGTGTAATATTTTTGCAGCAGAGAATTAAGAGAAATTAGATGTTTTAGAAGTACATGTTATTTAGATAAGCAAGCATTACCAAAGCCAAACACAAATAATGGCAACAAATTTCTGACAAGGCAGACTTGCATGTGAAACCAGGCAGGGATTCCTCTCTGAACCTTAAATAGAAACATTATTTTGTCCTCCACAAGAAGCCATTGTCACTCTTTCACCAAAAGGAAGGTCATACCATCTTTCACAAAAGATTTGCCTGCTTGTAATTACCGCCTGCAGTGTACAGACAAATACAATCTTTTAAAATGCTCTGTTACACTTGCACCCGAGGGATGCAATGGTACAAATGTAATGTGGCCTAACCAGTTTGTCTTAGCAAGACCTTACAGTGTTGATTTGAAACAGCTGAACTAAATCAACAGTTACCTTGAGCCAGAGGACTTTGGAGAGCAATTAGAGTCAAAGCTTGGGTTTTGAACCCAATATGCCCTGTCAGTCTCAATGATTTGTGTTTGTTGTACTCAGCCTCATTTCCTGCATGAAATACAAGGCTGTATAAAGAGGAAAAATTCCCAAGATTAAAAAATATTTGACCTCAGTGCATTTGTGAGCATGAAAGTACACATGTCTAAATGACCATTTTGGTTTGTAGTACAAAGTTCTATTGATGTTGGCAGGCTAAGCTTCCCTGTCTCAAAGCCACATGAATGGTTTCAAGTTTCAGCCAAAAAATGTTTTCCACATGCTTTAGTGTGGGCCAATTTACACAGCAGATTTTGCAGAGACTGTGGCCAAGTGCTTCATAAAGGGCAGCCTTCTTTGGGATCAGGGAAACCACAACAGACACATTGCTAATGCAATCTAATTATCTGCTTGAATATTTTTCCAGATGTATCCAATGTCTAAAAATACTGCAATAAAAAAGGTATTATTTGGCTCCTTGAACTGAAACAGTGGCATAAAGAACCTGTTTGTCTACAGGGGAAGTTATAACGAAGTAATTCTGCAACTGCCTTTAAATCAGTCAGACAAAACCAAACACCCCAACGGTAGACTATTTGTTGCCTCATGTTTGGAATTAGCCTCACAAAGAAATACATGAATAAAGGGGGGCTTTTTTCTTTTTTTTGGGAGGGTGCACTTAAAAAAGTGCAGCTCATTCTTAAAAGGTAATTTCCTTCTTTTGCAGATCACAATTTGATATTGGGTTGGTTGACCTAATACATAGCAAAGCATCTTTTCACTGAAATGAGATGTAAGACAAACACTCTGAGGAATGGTATATGGACAGTTTTGTCATGAGTTATTTCTTTATTTTTTAAAATTTTTTTTTACTGCTAGAG
>NW_008657370.1:2189-12189 GCF_000695815.1 Acanthisitta chloris | reverse complement strand
TAAAGAAAAACTAAAAAGAACTGCAAACCATTTGAACCTGATCGAGTGTCACATTCATTTTGAAATAGTAGGCTAATAAAATTAATATATATATTTATGAAAGTAACAGACATCATACAGATAAGGATGCTTTTATTTCTGTTATCTCTTGACATAATGTATATTGCTAAGTGATCTTAGTCATTAAACAGTCATGTTCATTATACAGTCATGTTATCCAGTGACCTCCCAAACTCAGTCTCCAAAAATCAGGAATGCAAAGAGACAGTATGGACACTGAGGCAACAGAAAAGCATAATTTCTGAATGGTAGGAGCATGTAGATGAAAGAGTATGATATTGCTTCACTACAGACACATTCCACCAGCCATCCATTTTTCATATTTAGGTTTCTTCTCCCAAAAGTCTGTTATATCTGGCTGCATATACTTTCTATTCTAGGGTTGGCTGAAACAGCTGTGATTGTAAAATATGTCTCATTAGTTTTAGTCTTTTATGTTAAAACTAACATGGATATGTAGCAGAACATCTAGGCTGGGTTTAAATATAAATTCAAATTTTACTTTTTTATGACCATTCCTTCCTTGCTCTATACCCCATTTTTATCATCTTACTGAAACTGTCTGATGAGACATTGGAGAAAAGGAAAAGGCTATCAAGAAACAGTGCTAAAGACAAAATGTGCAATAGAGACGTTTACTAAGGCTTACTTTACACAAGAGACATACCCAGGTGTACTTTGTTATTAAATCCACCATAATGTGGACAAGCATTAGAGAGCCTATGGCAGTTCTGGGAACTAGGAAAAAGTAAAGTGGCAACAGCACTTGCATGCCCCAACAATTATTTCCATGCCTGAATTTCTATTGCTAAGAAAATATTGAGAAAAAAAAAGCAGTTGTGTAGTTGTAATCCTCCCTGTTCTATCAGCTACAATTCATTAAGGGTAAAAGTCTCTGTGGCCTCAAATAATCTTGAACTTTATTTCCTATAGAGACTGTACAGTTAGACTGCTTTATGCATTTCAGTAAACCCTAATTTTCTTATGGTTCATCCTATGTACCCGACCCTCTGAAACCAATTTCTCATCTAGATGGAATGTGACTTGCATCACAATAATGAAAAATTCATTCAGCATACTTTACTTCAATACTCGTTAATTTCAGACTAAGGCTGTTGCTTTAAATTCATGATTACATTTTCTTGTAACACACACGTTCAAGTATGACTAGCTCAGGATTACACTCAAGTAGGAAACCAGTGAATTTGCCTTTATCCTAAAACCCCATAAGGAGGCTTCAACATCAAAAGAAATGCGTAAGTTGATTTGATGCTTGTCATCAACATTTCTCCACAGGATCAAACTAAATTTAAGTGTGTTAAATAATACTGACCTCTAATAGTCCTTAATCTTTTTGATTTTCCTCCTACACATTAAGGAGTTTACATATAAAGTAACATAAAATATGCCTGCATGTAAGTCCATTTCAATTCTTAATTTTTAAGAGACAAGGAGGAAAAGAAATGCCATACAATAAGTCACTCATGACAGGTTTAGCTTTTTTACTCTTTCTCTTTTCAACATACAGAAAATGGGGTTGAAAATAATCTACATCTAAAATTCTCATTTTGAAGTGCTTATGAATTTACAGCTATAAAATCTCCTCAAACATACCTAATATTCAGGTTATAAGCAATTGCTGCTTTATTGTTCCCTTACCCCAGCATGAAAGCATCAATTTAGATGATGTTATATTGACATGGTGACCATGGTGCAACACATTTATCAATATTAAGCAACCAGTCAAGCACATCAGCAGGTGCCCATATACGTTACTTTTATGTACTTAACATATTTTGTAATATGTTAAGTATAGAAAGATGTATTAAGGTACTATTTACATATGAACTTGATTAACCTTTAATAGCTGCAGCATTCTACGTTTCACATCTTTGTAACAGAATTTCTGGGCTATATGGCAAGGGAAGGCTATAAAGCTTCAGGCATGTGAAATGCTAGTCTCAGTTGTAAACATCTGGAAATAGGTCCACTAACAACAGAGTTTGAAGATCTGTAAACCGATTTTCTTGCGCTGTCTCTCAGTACAGCAGCCATCTCCTCAACCCAGTGCTGAACACTAACAGGCCCTTACTTTCTAAATGGATGGCCACTGATGCACCACAAAAACTATCATCCTCCTTCAATCACGTGGATTTCTACCATTACATGAGCCATCTAAGGTCATGTCACAGTTTAAGTAGCCACTCTGTACTTGTCCCACCCAGCAACAACAGCTCTGCCTCGGGCTAAAGCCACAGCTAGGAAAAAGTGAAAAGGAGGTGCCACTACACACTCACTCTCAGCACTGACTAAACTGACTAAAGTCATTCCCTGTTACATCTTGGAGGAAGAAGAAAGCGCACATACAACAGATCTATTTACTACCACACACCCCTTAGAGTTTTGTTTTCTCTAATATTTGATTTGTAAGGATACCGCACTTCTGGAAGATGAAAGATTCACAAGAGTAAGTGCCCTTGGATATAGCTTAGTTAACTTTTATAATGTGTAGGTTTTTTTCACAGATTCTATATATATTTGAAAGGGAGCAAACCTTTTTGTTTCTGCAGAGAATCCTTTACCCTGTAGCAATGAAAAAAAAAATCTTTAGAGAAAGAGAGTCCTGATCTGAAGTTCAGGGATTCGATTCTTGGTGCACAAATTAATTTGTCAACACATTATGAATAAATCCGATGGAAACCATCGTGCTGCAAGTTCACTTAAAAATTCAGCTCTACCACTCTGTTACGTTTCCTTAGCAGATACCACGGCTTTGTTCAGATTAATAACTTGTTAACATACAGAGTTAACAGTATGACTTCTGTTTTGTCTTTTTGTGGCTGGGCTCTGCAGTTTGTTCACTTCTTTGTCCTGTTCTACTATTCATACTGCCAAAAACACAGGGATGATGTTAGGAAGTTTGAAGAAAGACTGAATGCAGACATATGTTATGATGTGAGGTTTAGAAGTGCTTAATTTATTCAGCTCTCAGAATGGAGACTGAGAAATTTCTTGATCACTGTGCCTAGGAACCCACAAAAGGAAAAGATGATTGATGCTGGGAAGGTTTTTAACATTACTGCCTATGGTGTAATAAGAATCAACAGCTGGATATTGAAGTAAGATAAATACAATTTTGAAATAATGCATACTGTTCTAACTGTGAGGGGAATTGAACAGAAAAACAGCTAACTATGAAAAGTCAACATGACTTGGAATGTTTTGAGATAAAATCAAATAGCTTCTAAAAAAAGCTTTCATTTAGATCTGGAAGAACTTTTGTATTTAGAAAGGATAAATCAGATAACATATAATTGTTGCATTTTATGGTTTTCAGGAACCAGTGAGTGAAATACTAAATTCTTCACATTCTTGTGAAAAACAGTATTTCTTAAACTGTCATCATCATATCCTGATTATTTTCAATTTTATAAGGTCCTGGATCTCTAACACTTCCCCAGTTAAACAGTAAACTACATTGGTAGGTGGCTTAACAGCATATGTGACCTAGAAAAGTTTTCCTTAAGACTCTATTCAGAGGTTTTAGAAATAACTCACACTGCAACCCACTGCCACAACACTCATTGATCAATACTAAAAAATCATTATTATCAAACTTCAAGTAGCACCAGAGGTTTACAATATTTTGAGCTGGGCTTTTTCCCCTCTACATTTTCCTCAGTCATGTAACCCTGCAGTTGTAGGAGACATTTTGGTAAAGGGAGTGGGTTGCATCTGAGAAAAGGTACACAAGATCCTTTTCAGAGTTACTTGAACAGCAGTACTACGTGTTCCACAGAGCCAGCTTTGGGGTCAAAGAGGATTGTTTCACATATTGCAAGAAATTTAGATGTCTCTCCCTTCCTTTGCAACTGGGAGGACGGTCAGTCTCCTGGTTTCCCATCACCTATCTCACTTTCCTTTTTAGGAATCTCAAGCAGTGATGTCGCAGAGATGTTTCCTGCTCACTGTCAATGGCATGCAGGAAAAGTGAAACATAATGTACAAAGTGTCCCTTCCACCGTTATGTGACCTGACACACATGGAGCATCCAAAGCTGGGTCATTGCCTTCTAGGAGGGTATTTTTCATGTCTATGTATTGACTGGCACACTCCCTGTGACAAGAGTAACATTATGCTCTTTCTTACTCATTGCGATCCTACAAGCTACTTCAAAAAGTCATAGACCGAGTTGGCAATATGTAACTATAATAAAGTAGAACCAGCCATGAGATGCCACCATACATGTCTTTTTAAGGTGCTCAGCCACAGAGGTGAGCTGAAGAAAGAGTGGAAAGGCTAAGGTGGAAATAAACAAAAAGCCAGTGAGAACACCTGCACCTGACGGGCTCAATAACATAAGTATATGTGTTTTGGCAAATACTACAGCTTTCATCAATATAATTTCACTTCCAAAGTAGTTAGACAAAAATTTTCAGGTCTACCAGCTGTTATTTAATTATGCTTATTATTAAAATGAACAAGCAACACAAGGGAAGTTTGGGCTCCGTGAAAACAAAAGTTTAAATCCCAAAGACATCTGATGATTTTGATCAAAAAGGACCTAATCTCACTGAGTTTCCATTGTTGTTACTGTCTTTTGAAAAGGAAGTTACCTAATGATACCTCTTTACAGTGAAATTAAATACCAAAAGCAGCTTTCCCAGAAGCAAATGCTTATGTCTGTGTTCTCATTAAACTGCTACTAAGTTAATTAAACACGAATTGAGCTGAACTACTCTTTAGTCTGACTTTGAAAGGCTGGGTGTTGCTTCTGATCGTTGATAAATATCCTATCAATAAATATCAATTTTGCTCGTATTGCATTTCTGTGATAGATGGGTAAGAGCTATACTAATTTTCAAGGTTGTAATGAAATATAATTATAGATATAAGCTTTTGGCAAAATCAGCAAGATTGATTTCAAGAAGCAGATCATTCAATTGCATATTATGTTTTCTAATATAGAGATGAATTTATAATCATTTTTGTACAAGAATAAATAATCCAATCTGTTCCTTAAGTAACTTCTCATCATTAAATAGGTCGTGTCCCTTATAACAATCATTTTTAGCACAAAGCACTGACAGGCTCAGAAACTTTCTCCACAAGTGTCCCAAGTGTTTTAGTGCCTTTGTAAGCAACTGGTAAAAGTGTAAACCCTTAAGGTAATCCAGCTATCTGATACTTCAATGCTCAGATACTAGAATAAAGTTGCATTGTTAGTATCTTATATCCACAGGAAAGAAGAAAAATATGAATATGCTTTCTGGGCTAAATTAAGGGACATTAAATTCCTGTTGTGAAATTTATTCTTATTTAATTGATCTGAATAAGACACATTGAGTTTCAGCCACACCTACTGTGGTGCCTTTTTTTGCCCAGTAGTAGAATTTATATATACTGGAATATGAAAATAGTTTATGACCAACTTTGCACTATGTCCCTATTTCCCTCCCACCTGAGCTCTTACTTTATAGCAGCATCAAAATAATAGACCCACACCTTCTCACTCTGAATCTGTTAATTACAAATTCCATTAAAACATATCAGCAAAGAGTAATGATCCATCTTGGTCCATACCATCATTGCTCTCATGCAAAAACATGAGCATGCAAAAACATGATTCTGCAATAAACCCATTGCAATGCACTAATTTGTTTGACTTCAAAAGCAATCTTATTCTACCAAACTCTATACTGTTATCAAATAATTTATTCAAAATGGTTAAAGTGCATATGTTCAGAGGAGGAACTGATTCACTGTACATTCTTCTAGAGGAAAATTCCCATGTAACAGACAGAAATGTTCAAAATAATTGGAATACAGTTCTAAGGGAGAAATCTGCAGATGTCATTAATCACCCTGCGAGACAAAACTATTGTCATGACATATCCATATACGTCATGTAAGGTCCTCCAGCTTTTGGCAATTGTAAAGAAGGAACAGTTTTATTCAGCAATTCTGACCAAAAAAATAATCCATAGGCACAAATTCTAGCTTCATTTGACACCCAGCAAAACATGGAATATGCTGTTTATTGCAGAAAACACAAGTCTCCACTTCTGTCAATCAACCCACAAGCAATTTATGTAAAGCCTGTTCTGCCCCAAACCACAGTGACAGTTCTCCTTATGACAAAGCAATAAGCCCACAATGCCTAATAGGAACATAAGGTGTAGGGAGGCTGTCATGTCTGTTTACTATTTCAACATGACAATTAGTTAGATACTTTTTTTGAACCAGGTTGCATATTAGATTCCCTGTCCTTAAACATTTTTTCCCATTCTGTCAGATTTTTAAGTAGTTTCAAACGAACAGGTTGTATTTCTGCCTGCTGTTGCAGTGGGCATTACTGGCTAGACTTTGAGGGAGGGAAAGAACAGGTGAATACAGGGCATATTTTGACTTCTTCCCTCATTTGTCAGGCTCTGTGATGTAGATGCCTACACACAAACCCGTAACAGCTTTCCCTTGATGATTAACCACCACAAGATGCAGGATAAGACCAGGAGTATTAGCAGTATGATCAATAACAACAAAAAAAGTAAACAAAAACATCCTTGTGATCAAAGCAGATACTTGAAAGCAGCTATTCAACCTGCTTCACAATGAGCAAACTCACTGATGTGAATAACCACATTAAGAGGGCTGCCAGCACATAAGCTAGGTCAAATATTGCAGAGCACAGTACGGGACAGCCACGTAAGCTCTTCTGTTCATAGCTTTCAGAGAGGCATGTTCATTGTTACACTCTGAAGTCTCAGAGCTATACAACATTTCCTTTCACAGCTCCTCCTGATTTCATAGCAAATGGGTCTAAAGACACAATTTTTGAGAACATAGCAGTTATCTGAACTAGCAAGAAAATAATCAGGAGCTTTAAGTCTCACTGTGACAAACTGTAAAGGTGAAATTTCTTTCAAAGGCTCCTGCAATCAATGTCTAGGATTTTCTACCGAGTAATCTGCCAAGGTTTTTTATATCACATGTTGATGCCAGCTACCAGTCATTACTGAACATATGCCTTCCTGCATCATCGGCAGGAACAGAAGTTAAAAACAAAAAAAGTGAACAAGTGAAACACTCATTTATATAGAAATAAACAGCACATTTACATTTATTTTCTGGAGAAGGGAAAGCATATGCCATGGTCATATATCATCGAAAAATCCACATCATCCTCTTAAAGGGGCACATAAAAATATTCTGAATTACTGGTTTCCAGTTTGAAATATGCAGCTATAGGGGAAAGATGAAAAGTGCCATAGAACATCAAGTATTTCTTCTAAATTCTTTTTCTGTATACTTTCTGCTCAGTTCTCCAGCCCATCAAGGTCCCTCTGGTGGCAGCACAACCGTCTGGCATATCACCCACTCCTCACAGTATTGCATTGTCAGCAGACATGCTGAGGGTGCACTCTGTTTCAGTGCAGTTTATTAATGAGGATATTACAGAGTAGAGGCTTTGGTATAGCCTCCTGAGATAAACTGCAAATAACTGACTTCCAACTAGACTTTGTGCATCTGATCACAACCCACTTGGACCAGCCACTGAGCCAGTTTACAGCCTACCTGCCTGACTATTTATATGAGCTATGCCTTGTTATCTTGTCTGTGAGGGTGTCAGACACCTTAGCACAGCTAAGGAAAATCAAACCAACTTTCTTCTTCTCATGAAGCCTATCAGATTTGTTAAGCATGTCTTCCCTTTCATAAATATGTGCTGATTACTGCTAATCACTTTTTTGTCCTTTGCGTTTCTGGAAATGTTTTCCATGAGTATATTCTCTATCACCACTGAGATGACGCCAAGTGGTTTGTAGCTTAAGATAGGAAAGACATTTATTCCTTTACATGTTGCAGAAACTTCTCCCAATTGCCATAAGCTTTCAAACATAATTGTGATTGTCCTTGCAATGGCATTTGCCCTCTCCCTCAGTATTCCTGGGTGCAACCCATCAGGCCACACAGACTTATGTATGCCCAGCTTGTTTAAGTACTCCCTCTAGAATGACCTTCCCTTTGTTCTCGGGAGCCTGGGCTTCCCAAAGGCCTGTCTTAGCAGATATAAATGAGACAAGAGAGGTATTAACTCTTTTATAAGAGTACCTCAGCTTTTTTTGTGTCATCATCCCATTAACCACTTGGCTCATATTTTCCTTAGCCTTCCTTCAGGAAATTTACCTTGAAAGCTGCAGGCTCAACAACAGCCACTGCAAAGAATTAGAATTCTGATGAAGTTGCTATCCTGCATACACAATTAAGAAAGTTAAAGCCGTCCAGGAGTTATAGGCAAGATTACACAAATCTTGGTACAAACACCTACAATGTTAATTAAAGGCTGTATTAATAATACAAATAAGGATTATTCAGAAACTTTGGAAAGAAATATAACATCTTTAGCAAGCATCTTCAAGTAATCATCTGGAAGATTATCTGTTCATTCACATACCAGTATTGGTCTTATTTAAGAGAGTTAAATTCTGACCCAGTTAGCATCAAACTCTTATGGAATTCAATAAGACTGCAGCTGCTAGTTGAGATGTGCAAAATTTTCACAATCTCCACAATTTAACAATACTCAAATGTTTGACCTAAAAATCCATTGCAGCAAAAATGATGGATTTTATATATCTTCAGTCACTTGGTTTACAGCATTCTTGAGGACATGCAGCCAAGATTGTTTAGGATTCCTTAGTATCCAATAAGGTTTGTAGCTCCATGACCTCAGCTTTGGAAAGATATTAGAAAGAAGCACGTTTTATATGAAAATTTCTGCATTAAGAGATCCAAAGAAGATAAGAGCATAAGCAACAGTAGCTTAAGTCCTACCCCTGAAATAGTGCTTCTGCTGACTGCATAACCCTTAATTATAATTTCAATAGATTTTTCTCCCTGAATTAAATTAGTGCCAATAAAGTGATAACCATCACCGACAATGTCTTCCATCCAAACTCTAAATGTCACAGGTCTTCAAGGTTAAGCTTCTCCTCCAAAGAGGTTTCCTTTCCTGTAGGTCCAGAAGAGTATATTCAATTGCCATAGTGTTTTCTTGTTGCTGGCAAGCCTGTTCTGTACAACTTTTTCAGTTTTTACTCCTTCTGCTGGCTTCAAAATATAAGGAGTTCCATGTAACAGCCTGCAGTTATGTGACTGCTTCTCACTCTCCGATTTGCTATATGATTAGTACTCATAAGCAATGCTTAACTGTTCCAAAGGTGATGTTCTCAACTTCATCTTTGAGATTTACTGCCATCCAGAATGTCTGCTACATCCTGCACACATATAAGAGCTGATATAGAAACATCCTACTAATGTGAACATTAACTTTTAGTTCCAATGCTTCTAAATGTTCAGAAAAACAGGACAGGATATTTTCCTTACATGCACCCTGAAAATTTGTGGAATCATAGTATTAGGGGAGTGGTGAAAGTGTGTCTTCCCAAAAAACCTCTTGTTTGTAAACCAAACAAAGCAAAGAGAAACAGATCCTTCAGTGATAAGCTCTGGATACAGATCCTCAATAAATGTAAAGCACATGAGTAATATGAAAAATTAAACTTATGTAAAAACATGGCATATCTCTTTAAAAGGATTGAAACACCAATAAAACTGTTCTTAATATTTCAGTGTTTTTACTTTGTGATGAACTTGTTATTGATACAGTACTTTTCTAAAGGACACAGAGCAAAGGGCCACTTCATTTTAAGCTGCAGAATGACTCTCCAACAAGCTAGAAATAAAGTTGCTAACTTACAAAAGCTTTTATCAAACTAATGATGGATTTTACAGAAGTGGAACTCTATATGACCCATGTGATTTGTTTTCATTTACAAAGGTGGAGAGGCTTTGAATTTAAAAATAGAACATTTTCTTCTTGTGCCAAATATAAACAATTTAACATCCATTTCCCATCCAGAGATTTTAACAGTTCAAA
>NW_008657370.1:0-2150 GCF_000695815.1 Acanthisitta chloris | reverse complement strand
GCAGTGCTTCACACTTCCAATTGAAAGCCAAAAATATATTGGCTCTGAACAGAGACAGGAAACAAATAACAAAGAAAACTGGGAAATAAACATAATGAGTAGGTATGAAGTGTGGAAAACTATACTTAGTGTTTGCATTCTTGTTAGTTCTTGAGATTCAAATGCTGCCATATTTATTTATGTCTGGGAAATCTTGTGTAGAATAAAAGCACAAACAAAAGCCTCGGAGTATTTTGTCAACAAGAAAACATAGTTTAGATTCTCTTCAAAGATCACATCTCTTCCTGACTTGACTTATCTTATGCTCTTTACTGTGGAGCACTTTGTTATTTCCAGGAGAGGTGTGTCTTGCATACAGTAATTACCATTCCCAGGGGAAGTGTGTGACTCTATTACTCGCAGTCAGCCAAATGAGTCAATAGGACCAGTGTTCATCTCAGTTGAAGGAATCTGTCCTGGGTGTCATCAGGAGCGGAAACAGAATGCATGTGCTCTTCTACTGCAGAAAATGCAGATGTTGGAAAAAAAAGTTATCAAATTCATTGTCCCTAAAAAAATTTGTGTTCTTCTTTGAAAGTCAAGCAATCCCAAGTATTTAAAATAGGGGGTTTCTCTAGCAATTGCTTCATACCCTACAACTGGGTTTTGTGTCATTTCTATAACCTAGTAATATCTATCAGAACTGAGATATAAAACACAGTATGGGAATACTTCAAGGAAAATCCATATTTGCTTCTTTTTAATGAGTGAGTTTACCAACCACAAGGACCATGAGTTTGATTTCAAGTTTTTCAACATTTTGCTAGATTACCCCAATAAAGTTTGCAACCCTCACTTATATCCCCAGGTTCTCCTGGAGAATTATGAATTAGTATTCACAACTGATATTTTAGCAGAACAGTGGAACTCTTAGCTCTCTAAGAGAAAAAGATGTGTTTTTGCAACAAAACGCTGGAGATTACACATTACTAGCCTTGTCTGCTGGAAGTCTCAGGGCTGCATGAAATTTTTCCAAACGTCAGTTGCTGCTTAAATTTATGATGGTTTAAACTCAATATAAAGATGCATTAACAAAGGTCTCTGTTTTGTGTTCTTGCAGAGGTCTTTTACTTTAGAACATGTCACTGTTTTTCTGCAATTATGTCACATACTTGCAGTTGTTTATTTTAGCTAATGAAAACTTTCTTCTTTGTACTGCAGACATTTAATTTTTTAAAGGTCATGTCATTTTCAATTGTCTTATATGAGAAATTTTTGCACTTTATGAGGAAAAGCCATACCCTCAGTCTTCTGTTTTGTTTCTGAGAAATCAGAAGTTTTCAATTTACTAAGTGGAAATCACCAGGTAAGAAAGTAAGAAACAGTTGCTCTAATCATGTTTTTGAACAGACCAACATGTTCACAGAAAGAAAGATGTGAGTGACCTAACCTCTGCCACTGAACTTTAGGCAATAATGTACTCTCCTGATCTTTCTAGTAAACAGAGATTTAGCCAGGTAAACTGTCGTAGTTACAAAGCAAATATTCAGATACAATGATTCCAAAGAATTACTTGACTAGAGACCAGAATATAACTTTTCATTTTGACTCCATAGTTTGAAATGTGAATTTTAAAATGTCAGTGCTTGACTCCTTGGTTTCTATGGAAGTTATGAGCCTTGCCTTTCCTAATTTGAAAAATTTTGAAATTAAAAATAGAAAATGTGAGGTTTTCACAGAAAAAGTGCTTAGTTCAAAAATATGTAATTAACTTGCAACTAATAACATGTTCACAACCCAACCAAATTAACATATATCAAACACTATGCAACAGAGCTTTTCCTGCACCTATGGGTCCAGCTTCACCAAATAAACAATTTTGAATTACTGTGTTGGGTTTCATTGACAAGCTGTGAAAACTGATTAGATAATTTCAACATGCTATTCTTGCAACCAATATGCAATTTTGAATTTTTTGAAAATAAATATAAGTTGGAATCATCTTATCAACAAGATTCAGGTTATATCTCTTTGAGCTTCTCCATTCCATTTTTTTATTGCCAAGAAGCTCACTTCAACCACTTTTAGAACAGGTAAGATGTAACTAGCCACAAAAGGAAGCATCTGAATTGCTGCTGAATTGAGCTGCTTCCTTTTGTGTTGTCCCAAGA
>NW_008657369.1:0-11445 GCF_000695815.1 Acanthisitta chloris | reverse complement strand
GGCGTCTACATGACGGACTTTCACAGGTAGCTTCTGTACCCAAGTGGTACTGTCTTTCCACTCGTCAGCAGCCCAGATTGGCTTTCCCCTACGCTGCCAGTTGGCCTTTTTCCACCTCTCCAACTACCCCACAGCCCACCTTAGATGTGGACCATCCGGATTTGGTGGGGGCACTGGTGAAGAAGGTGCGCCAGGTGCTGAGGGAATACACCTCCCTGGCTGGTGGGAAACCCTCTCCCTGCCCCAAAGAGGGAGAGTCTGATGGTGCAGCAGTGGAACCCACAGACGTTACAACTGTCCAGGTTCCAGCTGACTCACAAGGGCAGCCCCAGCCAATAGCAGTCGCCCCTGAGCAGAGGAGGAAGTATAAGACTAAATCAGTACGCCCAGTTGATGATGATGGGGAACCAGGGCCCTCCCAACCAGCAGGGGAGCCCGAGCCTGAAATCATCACCGAGTCCCTGTCGTAAGACAGTCTCCGTAATATGCGAAAGGACATTGTGCGACGGGGGTGTGAGGCTTACACAACCTGGTTACTTCGGGTTTGAGACCTTATGGGTACAGGTGTGCAGCTGGATGGTGGTGAGGCAAGGTATTTGGGATCATTTCACCCTGCATTAGCTGTCTGGATCCTTTGGCACAGAGATGATCCATAGAGCAGGATTTTGGAAAGGTGGGTACTGTGAAAGAGCCTTTTCTCAAGCTGTAGCCAGTTGCACTTAAATAAAAATGTACAGACCAGGTTCCCTGGAGTACTCTGTTGCAATAGCTCAGCTGACTACAACTCGCAAATGCTTCGGGTTCATGCGTTTCCTTCTTTGTGCCTTTCCCAAATGCACACAGACCCGAGGGTGATGCCAACCACAAGTTACTGGCGCCCTTTCAGATCCAACTCAACCCCTCCATTAGCTGAAAAACAGTCAAGCTCACAGCTAACAATTTCAGCCAACTATTTTCTTTATGCTTAAACAGGCATTTCCTGAAAATAGATCTCTGTGTTATCTGTACTGAGGATCATATGCAAACTCTTGAAGAATACTCAGGAAGTACAGCACAGCTCATGCCAGTCTAACCTTATTCATTAATAAGTATGTAGAGCATATGTTTATACATAACTCTGGGATTGTACTTGTACAATCAAATTAACCTTTGTACTGCTGGTGTTTGGCCATAATTTACTGCATCTAGTTTTCAACTGCATATACAGTACTGCTAATAGTACAGAAATACTATCCCATAAAAATCATAAGGACTGATAACAAAGCTGATAACAGCTCAGAATGTTTCACTTCCACTACAGAAATATAATTATCATTGTATATCCATAATCAGTTGTGTCTACATCACAGAAAAATGCTCTTATTTGCAGCCTTTGCTGAAACTCAGCCTAGAAATATTTGAATGGGGGTAGAAGAGACAAAGCAGCAAGGGAAGGGGAGGAAGAGACAAGTCAGTAACTTTCCACAGACACTGATTTAATTTAAAAGGGTAGTAGCTTTTTTTTTTCAGTAGCTGGGCCACGATATTGTTCCCACATTGCCTGTGTTAGTTCCACCCCACTGCTAATTACTGCTTGAATGTGATGTGCTGTGCAGAGGCTAAACAGATCAGTCTCCAAAGCCTCCCCAAACTGACACTATCTTGCTGAGCAAGTGGGAGAGACACTTTTCCCACATCTCCTATGAGGGATGATGAAGTATCCTTGCCAGGACAGGGAGGAGCAATCTGCCTCCATTTGACCCAAACCCACTACGACAGGACTCAATAAGAGCCTACCCTACCATAACATGAGCACCAACAGCACATCTAATACGAGGAGACACCAGTAGCTGTTCCCAGCAATCCTGTTTGCTTTGAGCAGCCATCTCTGTTGATGGTGCCTAGATGTTAAACCAACAACAGGGATCTGTGCTGACCTCAATTTTCCCCAAATCCACAGGGCAACAGACATTCCAAAGACTTTCAGCAGAACCAGCAGACAAGTGTGATGAACCTTGCATGGCACTGCTTCCATTTCCTGGTGGGCTCTCATGATGTGTGAATAAACCACTCCTCTCCATCTGAAGTCCCATTCTCCACTGTGAGCAGTGAGTCTGAATTTCAACCTCAAAAAAAGCAAAATGCTTCCTTGTTGACGAAGAAATGATAGAGGCAATGGAACAACAGCATTCAGAAATGCTGAGCTGGTGTTCCTTTGACATATACAGCATTGGCTGACAGGGAAAAGAAAATCTTCCATTTTACATTTATTATTTATTATAGTTAATTCTATATTTAAGAATATCTCAGTATAAGATACAGAGTTTACTGTAATTAACTTAGGAACTATCTTAATGTAAACACTATGATACTTTTAAAACAAAAGTTTCCACAGCCAGGTTTGGCATTTAACTTTAAAATATCAGTGCAAGGAGAGAGGAAATTTAAAAAAAAAAAAAACCCGAAACATATTTCCCTTTCAAAATCATGTCTTTTAACTTTTGGGAAAGCTATGATGTAGTCACTATCACAGAAACGTGGTGGAATGACTTGCACAACTGGAGTGCTGCCATGGATGGTTACAGGTTCTTCAGAAGGGATAGGCAAGGTAGGAGGGGTGGAGGGGTGGCTCTATATGTCAGAGAGTCTCTTGATTCTGTAGAGCTTGAGGTCAGTAACAGCAAGGTTGAGTGCCTGTGGATCAGAATCGGGGGGAAGGCCAACAAGGCTGACATCTTGGTGGGAGTCTGTTACAGACCACCCAATCAGGACGATGAGGGTGATGATTTACTCTACAGGCAGCTGGTGGATGTCTCAAAGTCACCAGCCCTTGTTCTTGTGGGTGACTTCAACCTGCCATATGTCTGCTGGAAATACAACGCAGCACAGAAAAGGCAGTCTAAGAGGTTCCTTGAGTACAGAGAGGATAATCTTCTACTTCAGCTGGTAGATGAGCCTGCTAGGGGTGGGGTCCAGCTAGACCTGCTGTTTGCAAACCGAGAAGGACTGGTGGGAGATGTGGTGGTTGGAGGCCGTTTGGGGCACAGTGACCAGGAAATTATAGAGTTTTGGTTTGACACTCAGGGATGCAAGAAGGGCCATCAATAAAACTTCAAGGATATTGAAGTGCTGGAGCGGGTCCAGAGAAGAGCAACGAGGCTGGTGAAGGGACTCGAGCACAAGTGCTCTGAGGAGAGGCTGAGGGAGCTGGGGGTGTTCAGCCTGGAGTAGAGGAGGCTCAGGGGAGACCTTATCACCCTCTACAACTCCCTGACAGGAGGTTGGAGTCAGGTGGAGGTTGGTCTCTTCTCCCAGGCAACCAGCAGCAGGACAAGAGGGCACAGACTCAAGCTCTGCCAGGGGAGGTTTACATTGGATATTAGGAAGAGATTTTTTACATAGAGACTGATCAGACATTGGAACGTGCTGCCCAGGGAGGTGGTGGATTCACCATCCCTGGAGGTTTTCAAGATGAGACTGGATGTGGCACTTAGTGCCATGGTCTAGTAACCATGGTAGGGCTGGACTCGATGATCTTTAAGGTCTCTTCCAAGCCGGTTGATTCTATGATTCTATGACGTGTTAGGGAATAGCATAGGAATTTCTTTCCAAAGCAACACATCACTGCATGAATGTTGTGATAAGGATGTTGTTTTCATTGCCTGCTTTTATGTTAGGAACATATGACAAACTGAGGTGTGTGTGCAAATATGACATTCTAAGCACAAAACTGTGAGAGTGCATCTACAGTGACCTGTACTGAGGAGGACATCTGTGCTCCGCAGCTCTCAGGAACGCAAGCCTCAGCTTCCATTTCAACTTGTGTTCAGCACGCCTGAAAAAAAAAGCTGCATAATTTGTTTCTCATTTCTTACAGAAAAAACAATAAAAGAATGCTCACTGCGCAATACTTTGCTCCTTCCATACAAGAAACCTCATATAATACAGTTCGTTTCCTTCAAAACTGCAGTTTCTTTCACTTTATGGAAATCATCAGAATCTTGTATTGCTAAAAGAAAGACCTCATTGCCAAGAGATGCAATAGATAGCCTGATCTCCTGCAAGGCTTCTTGGCACGAGAGAGACCTAGATAGGAACCGAGCAACACCTCCTGAGCAACGGTGCCAAGACAGCAGCTGGAACCCATTACAGAGCAGGACAGTCCTGTCCAAATAACCGAATGCCAGGATCTCAGGGTATGAAAGGCTTACAGGACAGTGCCAGAGAAAAACACGGATCTTAATGTGAGCTTGGATTTTTGGGTTTAAAAGAAGTTCTGCTGGCTATCGAAAGCATTCCCATCATTTCATTCTCTTGATATTAATGTGAAAGGAACTATTCCCTCAGTACTGTGACTCTGGACTGTGAATGGACTTCTGGATAGAAAAATAAATAGAAAGTAGACTGAAAGTGCTTCACAATAAAAGAAGAAAAGAAGATTTTTAAGCCTAGAGCGAGTAAAAATCCCCTAACACCACTCAGGAAACAGAAATCTTACCCCAAGATGTTGCACACCTCTGTCATGACACGATAGGTTTGCAATAATTTTCAACAACTATGTCTTAGATTTCAGTGAGACTAAGGATAAGCAATTCTGCTCTGCGGAACATTTTGAAGGTAATCACTGTATGACAAGATCTCACTCCAAACACATGAGAAAGCTGAAAGATGGGAAATGTGTAGATGAGCGGCTACTGCAGGAAAAGCAATTCAAAACTTACCAAAGGATGGTTTGGAATAGAAAGACTTCAGTTAGGAAGAGGGAGTCTTTGGGGTCCCTGAAATAAGGAAAGAGCACCAGTCAGCTCAAAATGCAGCATCAGCCTCTCCCTTAGACAGTTCCAAGATGCTGGTTTTCTTCTGCAAAGTCCTTCCTTGTGGAAATCCCAAAGAGCTGCTGCTGATTAGCCCTCATCAGGAGCAGTGGGAGCCTGTGAGGAGGATAAGCAGCCAGCCACAGCTGTAAGGCCATGCCAGAAGGACCCGGCAGGAAAGACAGGGATCTGCCAGCACTCCCTCACCAGCAGGACAGAATTCAAACCCTTTGTTTCCACCCTAGCTATTCTCCAACATGGAAAACTCAGACTAGGAACTAACCCTGATTGCTGAAACACCAGCACCTGAAATGTGTTTTGCTCCTTGTTTACACTATCTCAGTTTCTATAAGGCACTCAGATACAACAGCCTGGGAATAGACTGCTATTAAGTAAGGGCCTATAGCACAGAATAAACAACTGCAGATAGAAACCTGCTGTTTTCAGGGTCGGCCAGACACAAGCAAATCCCAGTGGCAGTTTCCTCAATCACTCACTGTTACATTTTCTCCTCTTAATTTTGATAAGCTTTAAATCAAATCGCAAGATTGCCTTCTCAAATGGCCACAAATTTACCAAAGGCAAGTCAAGAGGAAGACTTGGGCTGTGTTTTTCATTACACAGCTGCAAAATGAAGAGCAGCAAAGCCAAACTCCACATACGGCTAGAGCTGAACTGTACAGGCAGTGTAAGCCCTGCAGGGTAACCCACCAGCTTAAATGCATATAACTGTTTAAAGGCTGCAAAAGAAAGCAGCAGAGAAGGAAAGGTGAGAGAGCTGAGGTGACTCTCTAGGTCAAGTGTGAATTCAGGTGGTCCGAGAGGATAGAAATTAACATCATCACAGAAGACCTTCTTAATGAGCTTCTACATGGCAGACAAAGCTTTCAGGCATGAGAAGGGTTGCATGGCACAAGGCTGCCCAGGCAGGGAGGCTAAAATGGCCTTAAGCATCTGGGTCTGCTGTTCTGGTGGCCAGAAGATACTAAGAAATTAGAAAAGGAAAATGATTCAGGGCCCCCAAAAAGAGCCCAAAATGACATTTGTCCAGCTTTAGGCAGCTGACAGATTCTCAAGTTTCTGAGTATAAAACCCAGTAGAAACTGAGGAAAAATAAGCTTGGACTTTCAAGATCTAATGTCTATGCACAAAATAAAGCTGAGAATCATACTTTGGGACAGAGGGATATTGGAGAATTGAATATACAACTCAAGATGAGAAACAGGCAAAGAAGGAAAACGGTATCAGCAATTTTGGCCTTAATCATTGCACTAGGGCCAAGTCTGGAGCAGCTAAGATGTGATGACTGCTTGGACTTTCCTTAGGGACAAACTTGGCTCCTTAGAGAAGGAAAACTAACCCTTTCACAGGACGGATGGGAGCATGAGCAGGTCCTGACTATCACATTCCACCAGCAATTTATGGTGTTTGACACAGATGCACAATAGTTTTCACTCTTCAGATGCTGCTTTCCCCTTTTTCGGGGGGAACTTATATGTACACTCTTGTCCAAACAGCTTAGAGTGTAATTTGCAAAACTCAGTTTGGTGAGGCTGAGAATGACAGTAAGTAACCAACTACTGGCTTTGTATATTGTAGACTTAAGGTGATAAGGAGAAAGGCAGCCAAAGACTCATCACGGCCTATGCCTTTGGAGGCTCTGCAGTCATGCTGGTTTACTTTGCATGTTTGTAACAAGCAGCAGTGATATTCCCCAGTGGAGGTGGTGCTCCAACCATAGACCAAAATTAAATTAATGTGAGAAGCACTGTTTGTTTGTGCCTGGGTCAAGAACTGTTGCAATCAGACCTCACATTTCATGACCATGATCAGAACCAGATCAGTTTACACAGGGGATATCAACTACAGCCAGTAAAATCGTCTGGATTTTTGTTTCAGTTTTTTTATTTTCTATTTTTTTTCCCCAAAACCCCCATTTTATATGATTGCACTGAACAGTTTGTGCAGAGTTTTCATGGAAGGGATTTTCTAGAAACTCAATCTCTTTTGTAAAATAAACCTGCAGGCTAAATCTCAAAATACTCTCCTCCTTTCCAAAAGCCTTGTGCGCCAGCTATACTGACCAAATTCTACTCTGTTCATGCAGATGTCCTATATATACTCTTCAAACATTAAAAAATTCTATGAAATTTAACAGTAACAAACCAAAACAAAATACTGTGAAAGCTGTTAGGTTATCCTATATGTTTTGTTCTATTGGATTACGATAGTTGGCTCATAAATGGTTGTCTTGGGATGCAGAGAAATGGCAGAAACTTCTGAGTGCTCAATTCTTTCTGCATATTTGGCCATACAGCTGTAATATTTCCTTTTAAAATTACAAAAAGACATTGGGATGACTTTCCTTCCAGCCCTAACTTTGTACTAAAGCTCCATGCTCCTCATCTGAGAGCTTGTACGATTTAATAGACATTTTACAAACTTGGCAAGAGAGAACAGATCAGAAGTAGTACCAAATCAGAGTTATATTTAAGGTTAATTATGTATAGGCTATGCTATACAGTTATACTTAAAAGAAATGCAGACATACCAAGTAATGCACAGTTAAGCATACAAACAACTGTACTCAGACCAGCTCTTAATCCATGATACACCTTTGACTGCTCTTAAAGCATTTGCAATCCCAGATGAATTTGAACCTGTTTTTAAGTACTTTTTCTCCCCAGTCTCACTTGATGCTGTTACCAAAGTCAGTTAAGACTACTTCTGTTCAAATATTCAGATTACTTTCAAGGGTGAGTATATCCAAATATAATATTTACTGTAGTTTATTATCCTTGATTTGAGGATAGCTGTATCATCCCTGCATTATTTTTAACCTTAAGTCTTTCATTTTTTAAATATTCTATAAAAATTTCTATCTTTAGACATGATTAGAAATGTCATACATGCTATTTCCATGGTTTGAAGACATGCAGTAATAGACATACATATATTTTTTAGGTGCATATCCATTGCTATGTCAAAGGCAGATGGTGTACATCCCCAAATAATAGAAGTTTACAGTTAGTAAACCATCAATGGACCTATGGAGCAGAGCGAGACAGACCAATGAGCAAATCTGGTCCCTGGTATGTCAGCTGGAAGTTGATTGCAATAGCTGTGCAAGGTTGGCATTTACTGAGACGGAAGATAGGGAGAGTTTGCTGTTCACAATGTCTTGGGGCTTTAGGAGTCTGTGACTGCCTGAGCTCCCCTAGAAATGGTGCCTTAATGAGCAGTGAAGCAAAAGCCAAAGATGCTATGGGGACCCTTTCAAGCACTGATGGGTAAGCTGGTGCACAATACATCAGAGCAACAGCAATCAAGCTGCTTAATTACTGAAAGACAACTCTTGATGTGAATTATACCAAATTATTCCCGATTTCTCCAAAACCAGCCTTACTGCAAGGTTTGGCTTATGTTTAACTAAAAGAAACTGAAATGTGGACCATGAAGTTCTTAATTTACCATTACCAACCCACACAGTTTCGCATTTAAAGGAATACATTTTTTTCTGGAAAACACCTCTGTACGTCTCCGAGGTCTTACTTCAAAACTGACTGGTTAATCTCTCATGAGAAATAGGTCAAACAACCAGCTTCAGAAGTAGAGCAGATCTCATCTTAAGCATTTTAAGATGCACACCAAAAAAATCTTTATTCATGGAGTAGGAGCTGCAGGGACCAAGGACATCATAGAAGAGCTTCAGTCAAAACTTAGTTGAAGGCAATTATGCTAAAGATAAGGGGTCTATTGTTGGGAAATACCCAGGTTTTCACATCTGCCCTGCATAAGTCTGTGCCAGGACTCTTTGCTAATAACTGTTTATGTCTTCATTTCAATGTTTTTTATAATTCTTTTTAGGATTTCCACCTTCATGACCTACTGTAAGTCTGCTCCTGTAGTTTAGTAGCTATCAAAGTTTTCACTACAAATGCTATTCCAACTTGCTGCAGTCAGTCAGGGTTGATGACCAGCAGGATATTATACTGGCATGGGATAAAGAAAGAAATTTTGGTCCTAAGAAATTCGGTTCCCAAGAATTTGCCATCACCTTCAGCAGATTCAGGATTTCAATTACTGTTTCCAGTCCTTCCAGAAAGACAAGACAAACCAAGCCAAACCAAACCAAACTCCACTACACAGGAGCTCATTGTTCTAAACCTTGAAGGGATACAAATTGTAGTCTAGTACATATCACATCTTTTTTGAGGTTACTTAACTGCTTTTCAGTAAAAGAAAACTATAAATATGGGCTAGCTGATTATGGCAAATTAAGTAACATAATATTTTGCATTTTTGAAGGAATAAAGATACTAAAACTTACTAAGCAAATCCATAATATGTACAGTGTATTTTTTAGTGTTTCTTAAGACTCTTAACATGTGGTCTTAAAGAAACACATGTACACCAGCTGTGCAGAAACAAAAATAAACTTCGGAACTCCAAGGACTCATTTCAAGGTACCTTTTAGGCCAATCCTCTGCAAACTAAGAGTCTGAATCTGTACAACTTAGTCAACTAAAATCTCCATGATTTCATCTGTTAAGTAACATATCCTGAAATGTCTCCAGTGCAACGAAACTCAAGTACCTGAGTCACCGGCAGCAGGGTGCTGTGCAGCCAGCTAGGCATTTACATTGATAAAGTGACATGCTTATCTGAAACACTCCCCTCTCTTGGAAGAGCAGAGAGTTGATCTTCGTTGCCCCACACAATCCTCTCTTCCTACTGGTCTCACCAAAACCATCCTTGGCACAGCCTCAGTGATGAATCCAGATAAGCCTTTTGATCCCTTCCCTTCCCCCTGCACTATCTCTGCCTGCTTGGCCAGCTTCACAGAGTTTCACACTATGATCAAAATGACACACTTGGAATAAATGTTGCTTCTAAGCTCTCCTTCTATAATTTAAACATAATTTTCTAACTTACTGCTTTACAAGTAATATGGAGCAGATCAACGAAACTAAGCATTTCCAGTTCAGGTAAACGGATTAACTTTTCAGCATTCATCCAGCACAGCACTGGAAGGAAGATCACGGTGACTTCGTCCAGCCAATAGTGCTGCCAATTCACTGCTGAATATAAAATCATTTCAAGCTGGGGCTGCAAAATAAATGGAAGGCTTGCCAGCCACAGGAAATCTAGGAAAGAGGGAAATGTGGTTTTTACCATTGAGGAGCAAGGACGAGCCAACACAGTGCTGGACTGCTTTGAGAGTGGGCTGACTCATGAGACAGGTCTGGGGTGAGTTAGGGACAGCGACAGACACCACAGTCCTCAGGAAATCCACAGGGGGATGGGTTGGTTCTGGCTATTCGAAATTACTGAAGCTCAACTGAAGTCAACTCTTAATTCAGGACATGCCTAGACTTAAATAAAGGACTTGGAGGACATCTGACCATATCAACAGCTCTTATGCCCAACCGAAAATTAAGTTTAACTTAATTACAAATGTACACAAAAGTTAAGTTTAAACAGCACTAATAGCCTGGTGTAGAGCTCACAAGCTTTGATATCAGATGATCTTAAACATGTTAAATCTTGACAGGAGGTGTGTGACTTTGCATCACAGTACCAACCTCTGCAAAGAACTTGTGGGGCCTAACACGTTCCTTGTAGCCAGTCATGCCCTTCAACATCATTCATACTACTGCATTGTGCCTCTGCATGACTCAGCAGGTACTGCCTGGGTGTATCAGAGTGGTGGCCACGAATAATGACGCAAAAGGTGTCAACATTAATCTTTAAATGTCTTTTGTATGAACAGAATCACAATCTGTAGAGGAACATTTAAACAGCATCCATTCTTTTGCAATGTTCATAACGTGTGGCCACTTTCAGAAGTATTTTGTCTTCATAATTCTCCTCTCAAAACTCCCAATAATTCATATTTAATATGAAGAAACATATTCTCCCTGAGTCAACAGAGCAGTAAATTCCAAGAAACTTTTTTTTAATGCTGTGAAAGCAAAAAACACTGACTATTCAATATTCTGTTAAGATTTCAGATACCTGTTTTCAAACACATTTTGTTTAAACTCCTGACCCCTCAGGCTTGTTGAATCTGCACTTCCTACTGTAGCTTTAGCAAAATTCTTGTCAACCTGTCAACCAAAAGTTCTACTTTGTTTCCTTCCATGAGTGTGTGAAATCGATAATCTCTGAGGTCTTTTCCAACCAGCTGATTCTATGATTCTATGATTCTAAGTTGATTTTCAAAAATACCGTCTTATATTTTTGTACAGGTTTTTCTTGCAAACTGTCTTTTTTAAATTATTTATTTTCTCACTCTTAAACTGTATTTAAGCATTTGTTTCCCATATTCTGAAAGGTTTTTGCACTGCATACATCTTCCATATATTGCTATGAAATTTGAGATATACTCAGATGCTCAATAGTTAAAAGGCGTTAAGATTTTCTGTTCAAGCTACAATAAAAATTAGAAAGTTTCCCAGAAATCACACATGAATAAAAGTTAATTAAAAGGTTGAATAATTCTCTTGCTCTATTATTTCCTAGAAAGTCCTTTTGATTACATATTAGCAGTAGTAAGAGACCTGAGACGCTGCTTAATTATAAAAACATACAGTTGCAGAAAGTTATTTCCTGTAGCAATTGATTTTTAGAAACAATCCTTTTCATTATA
>NW_008657368.1:9855-12254 GCF_000695815.1 Acanthisitta chloris | reverse complement strand
ACCCCAGGAACGCACTTGTTCTTTACTGCAATAATGTTCAAACAAGTCTTTGAAAAGCAGTTTGTGTTCTTTTAATAGTCATTTAGAGATATGTTTCGTGGATATGCTTATTTGTAATTCAAGGGATAAGGAGTCTAAAATTGGAATCCAGAGTCACAGACTCATTTTCCCCACCATACCTCATCTCCAAAGGGCACCGTTTGACGTCAAATGCCTCTGAATAAAAAGGTGCTCAAAATTCTGGCAGGATGGAATGAATTTTTTGCCAAGCATACATCTTTTATTAATATAACTTGCATAATGGTATGACTGCAAGCTTATGAGTCACTCACCAAATTTACAAAATAAAGCACAAAAATCTTGTGTAACTGGAGTTTTATCTAGGGGAGTTGAAAAGAAATTTAAAAGTAAGTGTAAAATCTAGTTGAACAATTTGTTTTTTTCAATTTCTTTCCTGCTCTTCTTGTGGTTTATCAAGAAACTCATTACAAGTTTCTGTTGTCTTTCTCCCCAAAAGAAAATCATCATGATTTACTTTTTTTTTCTTAATTTGATGCATTCAGTCCCACCCTGTTTTAACACACCCACAGTAACGCAGATGGACAAGTTCACTTCATTTCTTCTTCCACTGTTTTTGTTCAAAAAGTGTTCGGTAAATGGAAATGGGAATTTTCAGTTATGGAAAACCTATTTGTTGATAAGAGTAGTTTGTTAACATCCTTTCTCTAAAAAGCACAAATTCCGATCCTTACTATTGAGAAAAAAAGGTTTCTTCCCATATCTATGGATACCTATATTTTTGTACATGTTGTTCACGTGTGCTCTTTTATCATATAAATGGTATGTCATCTGCTTGTTTAGTTTGGCCAGAAGGTTTCCTGCTGGACTCCATCCTGAATAGAGATTTCCTTCCCAGAGACAGAAGTCATCAGCTTTGACACCAACCAAGAGAAAATTAGAGTTGGGTCCATTGTCTTCCTTGAGGTTTGGTATTTTGTACTTCCTTAAGTACTGCACTGAACTTCCATTAAAAACCAAACCACAAGCAACTTTGAAATGAACATGAAATATTTGCTGGAGACGAATTTGGGTGATATGTATGAAAGTTTTTATTTGTCCGGGTCTTCTCTTTCATTACATTGAAACAGAGCAAATCCCAAAGTTCAGCAGAATGTGTCACATACAAGCATCAGTGGGAAAAAAAGTGTGTTCATCATACAGGACTGTGTTTCACCCCCATGTGTTTGGTCCTCTCTTCTCTCCACAGGCAGTTTCTGTTGGGGAAGCCAAACAGTACTGTCAGTTTTGGGAGTCAGCAGAGATTTAAGAGAGCTAAGGTGAGACCACACTCTCCCCAGAACAGTTCTAGCTGTAGATTTGAAAACCACTTAGGAACATTGGGGCTGTTCAGCCTGGAGAAGAGAAGGCTGTGTGGAGACCTCACAGCAACTTTTCAATATCTGAAGGGACTACAAGGGGGCTGGAGAGGGACTCTGGTAGGAGCTGCAGTGGTAGGACAAGGGGTAATGGGTTCAAGCTGAAGGAGGGAAAGTCTAGGTTGGATGTGAGAAAAACATTTTTTACTATAAGTGTGGTGAGACACTGGCACAGGTTGTATGTACTTCCCATTAATGATTTGTTGCAATATAAATTCAACTTTCAGCCAACAACAGGCATTTCTCTGGAGTGGATGCAGCTACAGATGAGGTTATGACTCCAAAGTGAGTCCAAAAGGAAGAACAGCACAGCGAGCTAGGTGTGACCCCAATGAATGTCAAACATTGCAGCTATGCAGGAGTGGCCAACATGCATCCTGCTGGTTTTAACGAAAAAGGACTTTCACAGGATGGGGTTTATTCTCTCAAGGGTAAGCTAATTTGAGAAATTACAGCAAAACACATGTTCTAGGCCTCACTGATTTTTATAAACCTTATTTATAAAGATTTGTACACATGAAAATTGCAATACAGTTTGTGTTGTATTCTCAACTGTGGGGTTAGATTAGTCTGCAAGTAGAAACTGCAGACTGATGAGTTCTGTGCAAGCTGAGATAAAAAACTCATGTGTGTTTAGAAGTCTTTTTTTTCTTTATACACTGGAGGGTTTTAAAATCAATAGAAATCCATGCTGATAAAATACAATACGTAACACTGTGTCCTCAACATAAGAAGGACATGGAACTGTTGGAGCAAGTCCAGAGGAGGCCACAAAGTTGATGAGAGGGCTGGAGCACCTCCCCTATGAGAACAGGCTGAGGAATTTGAGGCTGTTCAGCCTGGAGAAGGGAAGACTGCGTGGAGACCTCAGAGCAACTTTGCAATATCTGAAGGGCCTGCAAGCCAGAGAAAGACACGTTGTTAGGAACTGCAGTGATAGGACAAGGGGTAATGAGTTCAAAT
>NW_008657368.1:0-9689 GCF_000695815.1 Acanthisitta chloris | reverse complement strand
ATCTGTAAGGTCCATTCCAACCCCTAAATTCTATGATTCTATGATTCTGTGATTTAAGTATAGTTTAGATTGTCAATGTGCAGATTTTTGGAAAATGCTTTTGTCTGTGTCAATACAGATCATAAAACATGCAAGAGATTAAAACTTTCATGTCTTTCTTGGACATTTTCTCACTTAATCTCCATTTGCTACAGAAACAATGATTAGCTTGAGACTGATAGCATTCCCTCCAGTACCACGCTGCACTTATCTGTAATCATTGAGGTGAGTGACTCTCCCCTCAGGGTAGTTCTCCAGGCGAAATTAATACTGAGATTCTCGGTATTAATAGAGGGTCCATGGGGGAAGGGTTGTGAAAAATAAACATAGTTTTCTAAAATGCCTGCAGTAAAACACGCTAAAAATTGTTTGCTTTCATTTGCAAAGATGCAGTAAATCATTTATGTGGGTGACTTTTGACCCCAAAGTAACAAGGAAATGGTTTTACATGACACCACATCTCTGCTTATGTTTTGGTTTATATTTTCTTTTTCTCACTGTCTTACCCACATACAGACACATATGCAATCAGGGTTGAAAAAGCCCAAGCCAGATTGAAGTATAGTTTCTAACCAATCCAAAAGCAAAAACAATGCCAATACTCAACTATTCTATATGTAGTGTGTATATGAATTCGTACCTAGATACGTCTGTCTCTATCTCAGCTGTTTGGAACAAATATATAATGTAATGCACTATCTGCAAGGTCCTACATCTGGGCCATGGCAATCCCAGGCACAGCTACAGGTTGGGTGGGGAAGGAATTGAAACCAGCAGTGAGGAGAAAGACTTGGGGGTGACAGTGGATGAGAAGCTCACCATGAGCTGCAGTGTGTGGTCAGCCCAGAAAGCCAATGGAATCCTGGGCTGCATCCAGAGGAGTGTGGGCAGCAGGTCAAAACAGGTGATTCTTCCCCTCTACTCTGCTCTTGTGAGACCCACCTGGAATACTGCACACAGTTCTGGTGTCCTCAGCATAAGAAGGACATGGAACTGTTGGAGCAAGTCCAGAGGAGGCCACGAAGTTGATGCTCTCATCAACTGGAGCATCTGCCCTATGAAGACAGGCTGAGGGAGTTGGGGCTGTTCAGCCTGGAGAAGAGAAGACTGTGTGGAGATCTCACAGCAACTTTTCCATACCTGAAGGGCCTACAAGGAGCCAGAGAGGGACTCTGTGTCAGGAACTGCAATGATAGGACAAGGGGTAATGAGTTCAAAGTGAAGACGGGAGAGTCTAGGTTGGATATGAGAAAAAAGTTTTCCACTATAAGGATGGTGAGACTTTGGAGCAGGCTGCCCAGGGACGTGGTGGCTGCCCCAGCCCTGGTGGTGTTCAAGGCCAGGCTGGATGAGGCCTTGTGCATCCTGATCTAGTGAGGTGTCCCTGTCCAAGGCAGGGGAGTGTTGGGACTAAATGCTCTGTAAGGTCCATTCCGTAGTTGGATTCTATGATTCTATATCACTAACCAGTTTTCCCATGATTTACAGGTGAAGTAAAAGACTAGTGACTAAAGACTGAAGAATAATAACTCAAACCAGCATGGAACGATATAATTAATTTACACTGATGTTATGCAACAAAATCTTATGCTTGAGATAGAATTTTGAGAGAAACCTTGGAGGTCCTCTAGGGCTAGGAATGTGAGAAAAAAAATCTTTTCCCCCTGCCTCCACTCAGCCTTTGTGAGGACTACCCACAGCATCAGTCTGTAGTTGGGTACCACATGTCAGGGACAGAAGCAGCACGCAGTGGTTATGACCCTTTAATTCCAAAAAGATGGTCACTTTTGCAGCTGTTCCTTGGGGCTTTTCAGGACTTTGCTGCTGGAAGAGTACTGGACACTACTGATTGTCAGAAAACACAAAATGCTTTTGTGCCAGCACTGATAAAAGTTTGTGTTGCTTCCTGCCAGAGTTTGAAAATTCTTCCCTGATCCTGTGTTGTGTGGAGAGTGATGCTGCCCAGGGCAGTGGTGGAGTCACCATCCCTGGAGGGATTTGAGAGACATGCAGATGTGCACTTGAGCAGGTGGTTTAGTGATGGGCTTGCCTGTGCTGTGTTAGCAGTTGGACTAGATGACCTCAAGGGTCATTTCCAACCTAAATTGTTTTGTGAATCTATGATTCTTCTCATATTCTGTCAGCAGCTGCCTGTGAAACAACATGTCAGTAATTACATGAGTATTTCCACAGCGTTTCCCTCTGCTTCTGTGACAGGTTATGAGAAAAACCTCTGGTAAACGAGAAATTGCTGTTGAGAGAGAGGGAAATGATACTGCTGGGCTTTGTCAGCTCCTGTGAGTTGTAGCACATCCACTGTTCTCTGCTAGGCTCAGCCCCTGCCTCAGCAGGGTTTGAGGACACTAGGCTTCTGTTCACAGTTTGGGAGCAGGCTGTTGCCTGTGCTGCTGGTAAACTGAGGATGTCCAGGGTGACACCAGTGCTTGTGACAGATAAATGTATTGACCCTGAGCTTTAGTTTATGCACAGTTCTTTCAGTCACACCACATTTCTGATCTGACTGAACATGGCGCTCTATCAGCAATGAAGTTATTAAATATAGCTTGTCCTCTCTGGTGTTCCGTGCATGAGAAACAACTGTGGTTTCCATCCAAGCATGCAGTCATGTAATGGTGTAATTAGGTCTGCAAGGTGTATTGGCATGCAGATGCACGTGTTCGTGCCATCATACACACATTTTAGGTATAAGCACACACATATTAGTTACACTCTAGAGTTAGAAAAAAATTGTTGTTCAATACTTTGCCCATCAAAATTGCATGATAAACCTGGAAATGGATAAGGGCAGGCAATACTGTCCCTTTGGAGATCTTCCCATTGCTCAGGAACTGCAGATTAGCTTGATGGGGGTTGGTGGATGTCGTGCATTTAGCAGCCTTGTTAGCATCTTGTTCCTCCTAGTGCCTCATCTGAAAGTGACAATAACATGTTAAGACCTGCTTTAATATTACCAACCCTGTGTCTGCTTGCAGCATGACATCCCTGAATCCATTATAGCCATCAACTGCTCTGCCATTAGTTCCCTGATCAGATGTTTTCTCAGTTGTGTGATTCAAGTTCTTCTCCCTTGTTGGCAACTCTGGTCACCAGAGATTAAGTTTCACAGGCCTGTTCTTAGATTAATACAATACTTGGTGCCCTTTAAGAAGCATAACTTCCTGTCAAAACAACACAAAGGAAGCCAGATTAAGGATATGCTGGTACAGAAATGTTTTTTATGGGAAAATTGCAACACAGTGAATTATTTCCTGTTTCAGAAACATGGAAAATAAGGAACTGGGATTGTTCAGAAGGGAAACATGTGTAACATGGAAAATGTTTTACACCTATGTGTCGTGTTGAAGGTGGTATACATTTTTCATAGTTAAAAAAGAAAGCAAGTTGAACTAACATGGAGAACCAGAGATGAGTGAGCACCTGCAAATAGGACCACAGCACTCAGTGCAGCTTGGCTTGACATTTAGTTCAAAGCAAGTGGAAAAAAACCCCAAACCACTCGTTTTGCTAGTTTCACCGTGGGCTAAAGACATCTATCCTGCCTCGGTCCCTGATTGCAGCTGTTTTGTAGCTGCAAAATAGCACAATAATATAAGCCATTGGTTTGCTTGAGTGGCCAAGCAGCACTGACTGGGTGAGAGCCTATGATGAATTGCTTGAGGACATCGCTGCTTGCAATATCTCCCCTTCCTGCTCACGCTCCTCTGAAAACAGACATGTGGCTTTAATGGAGCCAAAGTGTGGATAACTTCCTCTCAGCACACACTGCTTTCCCGTGGGAGTAGTCCTCAGTTCTCCTATCTATTTTAAGCCATGCACTGGTTTTGTACTTGCTCCGAGATGTGCACTGGGTAAAACAAAAAACAGCAAAAAGCTATAACAGAGTGTGGTTTATTTGCACATTACAAAACCCTAAATCAGTCATTCCTACCCAGAGGCATGTGCTGTTTCTCTGAGACAAGCTCAGGGAGCCAGACAGCCCTGCCAGCTGAGGTGATGCTCCGCTCCCTATGGGCAGTGACCACCCCAACGCTGCCTGTGGGTGTCTGGTGCTCTGTGCGGCGTCGTGTGGGTGATGGGAACTCAGTTTGCAAATACCCAATGACTGTGACAAATGCACAGCAGTTCTGCAGGAACCTATGTTTTGTGTGCATCAGCCTCAAATGCTGAAAACCCCGAGGTGTTTCAAGTCCGCATGGGGCAGCAGAGCAGTAACAGGAAGATCTCTGCTGGAGGAAATGCATTTGTTTTGTGTGGAGTGACTTGTGATGACACTGCCCAGGGACAGCTGCACCATGCCCAGGCTTGTGCTGCCAAAACCAGCCTTTCCACCCTGGCTCAGAGGGATGATGTGCTCTGCCCTGGCAGCAGCAGCAGGGCACCCCTGCCCTGTGTCCAAGTCCCCAGGTGCGCGGGCTACCTCCAAATTTCCTGGACAAGGGGCAGAGAAACCCCCTGGCAGGGCAGTGGAGCTGGATCACCAGCGTTTGTGCTGGGAAGTGGATGACACCATGGCCCTGTGCCTGCTGTTCCCCTCATAGCTCTGCTGTGACTCACCCCCAGCAAGCATGAGGACAGATCTGTCCTGCTCTGCTCTACTAAGGCCCCAGCCCAGCAGCACGGTGGCCTTGAGGTGGAGTAATAAGCTATATAATCAATGTGCAATTATTAAATGTGGCAAAAATGGTGGCCTTGATTGAAAAAATAAACACATCCTGCTGTTAAGACCCTGAAAATAGATAACATTTTTCAAACAGCTGAGTATGAGCACAAGTGCCCACCTCCTACACCAGGCGCAGGGGAAATGAAAATCCTCTTCCACCACTCAAGAGTCTGTCATAACTGAAGGAAATGTGGTCACTTGTGCTTGCCAGGGACCTGCTTCAAACCTCACTCAGATTTGAAGACTATTGTCAGAAAATATGTGATGATTTTAAACAGCTGATTACACCCAAACTCACTGTCAGTGGGTTGCAAGCATGCTGGTATTTGTGGTGAACAGTTAAGTGCCAGTGTGCCTGTATCTGTGCAGGGATGACAACACAGACGTTTCCTCCACATCTTCTGCCTCTGCTGTGTGTGTTTTACAGCAAAGTCAGGGGACAGGCTTCACATGCCAAAGAGATAATCCCTGGGGAACCAGGACCCTTCTGGGAAGGGGTGGACAACACTAAATACAGCCCATAATGCAAAATGAAAGGGAGTCCCAAAGTACTGTAGGGCTTGGGGTAACCATGCAGTGCTCTGAGGTGGGGAACAGTGTCACCCTTTGCTTGGATGATGGCATATCTCTGGGGACAAGGCTGTTTGTGCCCTGTTTCCAGGGCTGGAGGGAGCTACCAGTTGATTCCCTTCCTTCTGCCTGCAATCCTGCTGTTCTCCTCTGCTCCTCGCTGTCTGCATTCCAGCATGTTTACTGCAGGGTTGCAGCCCAGATCTTTAAGAGATTCACAAAGCATGACTCACTGGCAGCAGTGCCCAGACTATGGCAGAGCTGAGCTGTTAAATACAAAACTTTCCTCTCCCTACCCTGACTCTGCTGTTCAGTTGGGCTCTGCTGCACAGACCTGTTGATGTGACTGTGCTTGTACTCCTTTTTTCTCTTGTTCATCTTTCCAAAAAATCTAGTGCACAAAGGTTCTCAGGAGTCATTCTGGCTCAGATCTGAATTTCTGAGCATAGAGCAACAGCATGTTCGGGCCAAGTCAGACACTGCTGCGCTTGCGCTGTTGGGGAGGATCCCCTGCCTGTCAGTGAGGCTGTGCTGCCTCTCCACCTCTTTGTCTTCCCACCATGTGTTCCTGAGCTCTGTAAAACACACAAAGAGCCACCAGCTACACCACATACTCAGGAGGTACCAGATTTTATACCCTTGTCTTTCACAGTTGCAGCTGTACGTCAAGACCCTTCTAGCCGTTGACAAACCAACTTCACCACAGTGCTTGTCAACTCTTTTGGGGCTGTTGGATGCTTAGAACTGTCCTACTGGCAGTGCAGGTTCTTTCAAGGTAACACGTACCTGGGTTAGTGCTTGCTGTACACAGGTTTGCAGGTCTCCTCAGCCCATAAGTCCTCCAGAAAGGGTCTGTGATGTACCCTGGTTTCTGCCATTCCCACTAGGAATCAGAACATCATAAACTAAGCATCATTACTTTGATGTTTTCTTCTGATACTCTGATGACATCTGGGAGTCTCAAGCACCTCCCCACGGTACTCAGAAATATTGAAAGATGTGGCAGAAAGACAGAATCTGAGGAATTTAAGCTCTTAGACCTACACAGCCCTTCCAAATGCTCAAAGCAGCTTTGAACATCAGTTGCACGATGGTGCTGGGTTCTCCTGTCCACTGGTACACTTCACCTCAGCTTGCCCCTTCTCCTCTTCAGGGTATCCCAGGAGAACAGCAGGCTTTGGTTTTTGTGCCTCTTCTCTGGGGAACTCCCTTTGCCCCTCTGGGCTCATGACTCATTTCTTGGATGGCTCATCTCTTCCTGTCTGCTGCCAGAGTTTAGAGCTTGCTCTTCCCCTCCGCAGCAGCAAAGCTTGTTACAAAAACAAGTGAAGCTATCACATTGTTGGAAATCTTGTCTTTTTTTTTCCCCCCATAGCATGTAGAGAGCCTTGTTTGTGGGTGCCTTGGTGAGGCTTCATATACAGTGTGACATGTAAGGAAATGTGGGGAGAAATGGAGTTCTCTGCATACAGAGCCATTTTATATTGTTGTGCAAATGTGCTGAGAGGCACTGGCAATATTAACTCAAAATGTGAAATAGCCTCAAATTTCCATCTTAAAATTGTTAGTATAAACTAAAGGCTTAAGTGGCGAATGATGGCAGAAATCACTGTATTGGCAGTGGCAGCTGCCAGGGTCCTTGAGGTGAGAGGTATCCTGAAAGTGAGCTGGCAGGGAAATCAGGGTGCACATTTTCCTGCCCTCTGGGTGAGACCCTTCCCTTGCATGTACAGAAATTCTGTCTTTATATTGTTCAGGATAGGTAATCCTTTCTTTGCCAAAGAAACCAATCCTTTCTGGGACTGAAAACACGAAACATTTATTTATTCTCTTGCCTTGCTTCAATTAGTTTTCACTTGTCACTCAGATACAGTTTGTGTCGTTCTTTAGATCAACTTTGGGACAGAAGGCAAAGAAAACTGAGTGGTAGGAATCTTAAAACGATGCAATCTCCGTTTAGCATAACTGAACTCTGGGATTTGGCTTCCTGCAACTATAGGGAAAAATAAGGACTTCTTGGGTGGATCTTTTTCAGTTTTTCATCTGTTTGAATAGCCCAGTGGTGATGTGCCAGTGAAGGTTTTTGCTTCTGTGAAGAGTTGCTAGACCTTGCCACATCCAAAGAGATGAGCTGATGGATGCTGCATCTGGAATTGAAGGATTGACATCATGTGGGGCCTAAGGTAGGATGCAGCAGGGCTGTGAAAGGTGAAAAAATGAAAGTCAGGGTGCAGAGTCAGTGCCCAGGCTGATCTCAGGTCATTGGAGAGAGCCAGGTTGGGAAACTAACTACCTGTCCACTTAGAGCTGAGAAAGAGTAGTTTACTACTGTTTACTGACATCACTTTTTTTCAGACTTCCCTTCAGTTTTAACAGGTAAAAGGAGCACTGTAGCAGTGCTGGCTCCCTGCTATAAATAAAAACACCAGGGTTCCAACCTGCAATTAAAATTTGATGCACAGATAGTATTCTGCCACTATACACAAGAGGGCACAGCTGAAATGCCAGTAATGCAGAGCCTGTTGAATATTTTAGTCCTTTTGTTTTAAATGCATTTACTACTAATTGCAAACAGGAGCCTAACTGGCAGAAGCGAGATTACGGTCATGTGGGCATAGCCTCTTGGCTCATTCCTTGTTTTCTTGTACCATCTGGTGAGATCATGGAGTCTGTTTGGTATTTTTAAAATTATTTTCTCTTTTTTACCACCTTTCCCCTTTTCTTTTTCCTTTTATCTTTCCCTTTTCCTGTTTTTTTCCCCTTTCCCTCTTTTTCTTTTCCTTTTTCTCTTTCCTTTCCTTTCTATTTTCCTTTTCTCTTCCTTTTCTTCTTTCCTCTCTCACTTTCTTTTTTGCTTTGTGTTTTCCACTTCTTTCCATTTGGAAGCAGAGCAAACAGCTAAAAACTAATCCATGACCAAGAGCCTCCTACGTGCAGCTCTCTGTGCACACACTTCACCCCTAACATGACGCTTTCAGTTCCTTGCTGAAGGGAGTCAAGAAAAAGCCTTTAGGCAGATGTGGACTTTGGAGTGAGGGAGTGGTGAGCCTACCAAGTCATGCCTGGGGAGTGAGGCAGAGCTCTGACTGGGGACCAGGCAGACCCTTGCTGTGCTTCAGGTCTTTGGTGCCCAGGAGATGGAGATGGTGGGGCCAGACACAGCTCTTTCAGTGCCAGAAGCTGGCCAGGGAATGGCCTGCCTTGATGTCTGTGGGACAAGAGCCCTCCAAAGACAGCAAGAAGCACTCAGTTCTTCCTCACTTCCTGTACTGGTTCAGGGTAACTTCATCTTTCTTTTCCGAAGTTCATATGCAACACATGGGATCTAGGTGCCCCAGAGCAGGCAGAGGCTTCTTTTTGAGGGGTCAGAGCTTCTCCTGCACTTGCCCACTTCACAGAAGACATTGCTGCTCCCAGGCCAGACTTAATTTTTTCCCCCCCACAGCATCTCACCTTGTAGCCATGGCAACTCGCTGCCAGGCATAGACAGGCCCCGGAGCTGACTCTGCCTGTGGATTCCCACCCTCTGAGAGCTGTGATACAAAGAAGCTAAAAAGATTAATCAATGATGTACTGGAAGTTGCTTACTAAACAATTGGCACTGCCTGCATGTGCTTGCTCCACACTGACATGCATACTACAAAAGGAAAGGATACTGACCAGAGCTAAGGGGGAATTGATAAGGGGAGTAGGCCCCAAGGAAGGAATTTCAGAAGGCACTGGCTGAGTAAGGCTCCAAAAGGCAATTAAGGGCCTGTTGAGTGAACAAGGGAAGAAATAAATCAAGACAGTAGTTCACAACAAGGTGTTACCTTATCTTACCAAATGTATAGAACACTAAATTAAGGATTGCTTTAGCTTATTAACACACAAGAGTGCTGAGTTAGCAAAAATACAAGTATAATGTGCATGTGCTAAGGGACGAGCTGAAAAGTTTAAGCTGATGATGACTACTAGCCTTCCTCTTGAAGACCCCTGCCCATGACCACCTGAAGATACTGCGCAAGCACAAACGCATGGGAAGGAGTTTAGAGCTCATTATTATACGAAGCAGAGACAGGTTATGAATATGTCTAGGCGTATTAAGCAACCTAATATATATGTAACACTCTAAGAGATAAATACAAAGAAAGGTGCTATTACAGTTGCACAGGTTTGGTGGAGCGATCCCCCTTGTGCCCAGTGCTGAATAAACAGATATCTGCTACTCAGAGATACAAGTCTGTGAGGAGTTTCTTTTACAGCTTTTCTCGGCGTTGGTTGCAGCAGCCCCGGTCCTGCTTGCTGGGAGCTGCTGGCTCCACAGGTGAAGGAAGCTTCAGGAACCTCCTTAGTTGCTTACAGGCAACTGTTCTGGTCTCCCAGAAGACGTCTATGAAGCCAAAGTCAGAATGAGAGT
>NW_008657367.1:984-3981 GCF_000695815.1 Acanthisitta chloris | reverse complement strand
TATGTGAGGGCAGAGATGGATCCAGGGGCACAACTGGATCCAGGGGGCACAGCTGGATATGTGGGGGAAGAGATGGATCCAGGAGGGAAACAGCTGGATCAAGGGCACAGCTGGACATGTGGGGGCAAAGATGGATCCATGGGGGCACAGCTGGATCCAGGGAGCACAGCTGGATATGTGGGGGCAGTGATGGATCCAGGGGGAAACAACTGGATCCAGGGAGCACAGCAGGATCCAGAGAGTACAGCTGGATCAAGGGCACAGCTGGATATGTGAGGGCAGAGATGGATCCAGGGTCACAACTGGATCCAGAGGGAAACAGCTGGATCCAGGGGGTACAGCTGGATATGTGGGGGCAGAGATGGATCCATGGAGGAACAGCTGGATCCGGGGGGCAGTGATGGATCCAGGGAGCACAGCTGGATATGTGGAGACAAAGATGGGTCCATGCGGGAACAGCTGGATATGTAGGGGCAGAGATGGATCCAGGGGGAACAGCTGGATCCAGGGGACAGAGATGGATCCAGAGGGGCAGAAATAGATCTGCGGAGGGCACAGCTGGATCTAGGGAGGCAGAGATGGACCTATGGAGGGCAAAGCTGGATCCAGTTGGCAGAAATGGATCCATGGGGGCCACAGCTGGATCCAGGGGGCAGAGCTGGATCCTTGGGGAACAGCTGAATGGGGGGGACAGGTGGATCCATGGGGGCACAGCTGAGTCTATGGGGCACAGCTGGATATAGGGCACGGCTGTATTTTAAAGTGTATTTTGGAAGTGTTTTCCATTGTGGAAGATTCTGTCAGAAGTCAGAGCTCCCGTTCTGGATGCTGGGAGCACTCCAGGCACTGGGGAGAGAGAGAGCAGCAGAGCCCGATGGGAATAACGGGGATCTTCCCGGCACAGCTTTATGCCCTGCATGAAACCAGAACCATCATTAATTCTGGTGTGAAAATAAAATCAGGGCAGGCAGGGAACAGAAATAGATTGTACAAGAGTTTTAAGCGAGGGGAAACTCAGCAGTGCAGATCTTGGACTCCTTTCAGCTCATTTTTAAGGCTAAACATGGAATCGGGATGGAAAGAGGCTCTCAAGACTCCGATTTGAATGTCCTTTTGGTTCTGGGACACTGCAGAGGGGACAGAGGCTGAGCAGGGATGGTTTGTGTACACCAGGGGCAGTTTTCCCTCGGAGGGAGCTGTGACCCCACAGGGAGTACATCCTGCCCGGGCACCTTGTCCTCGTCCAGCTCAGCTCTATGGGATTCGTGTCCCATCCTGGGCTCGGAGTGGAGCTGGGAAAACGGGGGGGAAAAAAAAAGGGGAATGGGAGAAAAAGATCGGAGCGCACCGTCCCTGGGTGGGCTCGAACCACCAACCTTTCGGTTAACAGCCGAACGCGCTAACCGATTGCGCCACAGAGACCGCGCTGGGAGCGCAGCCACGGCCACGGCACTCAGCGGGGACAGCGGGAATCGGCACCGGAATGGGGACTGGGAATGGGATACTGGGAATGGGGACTGGGAGTGGGATACTGGGAATGGGAACTGGGAGTGGGATACCGGGAGTGGGGTACCGAGAATGGGAACTGGGAATGGGATACTGGGAGTGGGATACCGGGAATGGGGACTGGGAGTGGGGACCGGGAGTGGGGACTGGGAATGGGATACCGGGAATGGGATACTGGGAGTGGGGACTGGGAATGGGATACTGGGAATGGGGACTGGGAGTGGGATACCGGGAGTGGGATACCGGGAATGGGAACTGAGAGTGGGGACTGGGAGTGGGGACCGGGAGTGGGATACCGGGAATGGGATACCGGGAGTGCGGTACCGAGAATGGGAACTGGGAATGGGATACTGGGAGTGGGATACCGGGAATGGGAACTGAGAGATGGGATACCGGGAATGGGATACTGGGAGTGGGGACTGGGAATGGGATACTGGGAATGGGGACTGGGAGTGGGATACTGGGAATGGGAACTGGGAGTGGGATACCGGGAGTGGGGTACCGAGAATGGGAACTGGGAATGGGATACTGGGAGTGGGATACCGGGAATGGGGACTGGGAGTGGGGACCGGGAGTGGGGACTGGGAATGGGATACCGGGAATGGGATACTGGGAGTGGGGACTGGGAATGGGATACTGGGAATGGGGACTGGGAGTGGGATACTGGGAATGGGAACTGGGAGTGGGATACCGGGAGTGGGGTACCGAGAATGGGAACTGGGAATGGGATACTGGGAGTGGGATACCGGGAATGGGGACTGGGAGTGGGGACCGGGAGTGGGGACTGGGAATGGGATACCGGGAATGGGATACTGGGAGTGGGGACTGGGAATGGGATACTGGGAGTGGGATACTGGGAATGGGGTACCGGGAATGGGCATCGGGAATGGGCACTGGAAATGGGGTACTGGGAATGGGCACCGGGAATGGGATACCGGGAGTGGGCATCGGGAATGGGCACCGGGAAAGGGGTACCGGGAATGGGAATGGGGTACCGGGAATGGGGCACCAGCACCGGGACACCGAGAATGGAGTACTGGGAACGAGTACCGGGACACGGGGAATGGGGTACCGGGAATTGGGTACCGGCACTGGGACAATCGGGAACCTGCACCGGGAATTGAGTACTGGGAATGGGGTACCGGGAACGGGGCACAGGTACCGGGACACCGGGAATGGGGCACTGGGAATAGGGTACCGGGAACAGGTACCGGGACACCGGGAATGGAGTACTGGGAACGAGTACCGGCACCGGGACAACCGGGAACCGGTACCGGGAATGGGGCACTGGGAATGAGGTAGCGGGGATGGGTAGCGGGATATCGGGATACCGGGATATGGGGATGCCGGGATATCGGGATAGCGGCACTGGGATTTCGCCCCGGAAAAACGAGTGAGCTGTAGCCGCGGGTGTTCGCTCTCCTGCTCCTCCTCCCGCCCCTCTCCCCTGCTATTTCTTTCCCTCTTTTTCCTTTTCCCCCTCTCTTTCCC
>NW_008657367.1:0-935 GCF_000695815.1 Acanthisitta chloris | reverse complement strand
CCTTGTCCTACCTTTTTTTCTTTTCCTCCTTCCTTTATTTCCCCCATTTTTCTTTCATTTTCTCCTATTCTTCTTCCGTTTTCCCTCTAACTTGTCTATTTTCCCTTTCTTTCTTTAATTTCCTTCTGTCTTCCCTTCCTTTTTTCTTCCCTTCCTTTCCCCCCTCATTTTCCATCTTTCCCTTTCTCTACTTTCCCTCTATTTTCCTTCCCTTCCTTGTTTGTTTCCTCCATTTCCCCCTCGTTTTTCATTTTCCCTTTTTCTAATTTCCCTCTATTTTTCTTCCCTTCCTTTCCCCCTTTTTCCCCCCTTTCCTTTTCCATTTCCCCTTTCTTGCATTTCCCCTTTCTTTCCCCAACTTCCCTCTATTTTTCTATCCTTTTTTTGGCGCCCTCATTTTCCATCTTTCCCTTTCTCTAATTTCCTCTAATTTTATTTCTTTCCATTTTTCCTCTCTGCTTTTCCATCTCCCATTTTTCTCCAATTTCCTTCTATTTTCCTTCCCTTTTTTCTTCCCTCCTCATTTTCCATCTTCCCCTTTCCCTAATTTCCCTCTATTTTTCTTCCCTTCCTTTCCCCCTTTCCTTTTTCTCTCCTTTTCCATTCCCCCTTTTTTTCTCTAATTTCCCTGTTTTTCTATTTTTTTCCCGTTTCCCTCATTTCCCCTTTTCCCTTTCTCTATTTTCCCTCTTTCTTCCTTTTTTATCCCCTTCTCCCCATTTTCCCTTTCTCCTTTCTCTATTTCCCTCTTTCTTCCTTTTCCCCCCTTTCCCCCCTCATTTTCCCTTTCTCCTTTCTCTCTTTCCCCTCTATCTTTCTTCCTTTTCCCCCCCTTTTCCCCCCTCATTTTCCCTTTTTCCTTTCTCTCTTTCCCCTCTATTTTTCTTCCTTGTTTTTTCCCCTTTCCTCCCTCATTTTCCCTTTCTCCTTTCTCT
>NW_008657366.1:0-8767 GCF_000695815.1 Acanthisitta chloris | reverse complement strand
GCGACCGCAGCTCCCACCGCAGCTCCCGACCTCCCTGAACCCAAGAGCCCAAAAAAGGTGTCCCTCCCCAGTGGCTGAGGCCTTTTGTAAAAGAAAAAGGTATCCCACCCCAGTGGCTGAGGTCTTTTGTGTCTCTTAAGTATCCGACCATCAATGTCCTCTGATAACATGTATGGAGGAAAATTCCTTAAAGCAAAAGGGGAGCTCCTAAAAAACCCTAACAGTCTGGAAGTACGAAGTAATATATTTAAGAGGCTCCCCACTGTTTAAAGCAGAACTTAAGTTTATGCTTGTTTGTTCTTGGAAGGACCAGACTGTTTGGGTAAGGACACAAGGACAAAGTGTGTACCCGAGGTGTGAGTTAAGGTGTATCTCAATCCAGGTAAGGGTTGCAAGGTGTCCCCAGTGGCAGTGACCAGGTCTGGTTGCAGAATCACCCGACTGTCTAGCAGTTAGTTGTTCTTCGGTGTATGTTCTGGATATCTTATCAAAAATGTCTGTCCATACTATCCCCACTGCTGCTGCAAAGCTCTTCCATTTCCTTCTGTGAGCAAGCACAACTGTGTGTGCTTTACCATGTATTGGGTCCAGAAGTGCTGTGTGGGTGATGGAAAGACGTTGTGAGGAGAGACTTCTTTGGAATGCCAGAGATGCACATGTGCTTTTGTAGGGCTTGTACTTTTAGTAACAGTGTATTTAATACTGACCTCTCAATTTTTATCACATTATGGATTTAGTTCTTAAATCCACTCGTGCTTAGGTGGCAACCCTTCATGCTTTTGATATCTTTTTACATAGTTAGTAGAAGTAGAGAAAGAGACATCTGGAGGCACAGGGGAGGTGACAGCATAGAAGAGCTGAAACCCTTTCTTAATGGACTTGTGCTCTTTGTGCAGTCAGAATTGGCACACATGACACTGCTGCTGCTGTTGTGCTTTCCTTTGGCCTAGTTTTCTAAGTGCCTTTGCCCATACAAATTGATTCTTCCTGGGCCTCCACAAGCTGTGCTGTGAGCTGTCACAGAGTGTTTTGCTCATTTGTGCCAGGTGACTTTCCCAGGGTCAAGGTGAGTTGATGGCTGAGCCATGAGCAGAACTGAGAATATCAGATTCCTGCTTGTTTGACCTGTAAAAGCTGCTTTGATAGATTGCTTTTTCAGATAGTGGATCACTTGGTATTTTGGGTATGTTTAGAAAACTTCCACCTGTGGCTTGTGGTACTAGCAAGCAGATATTTTTTTCTTTAGTATGAGAAAGATATGTGGGAGGAGGACACATTGATTGCACTGGATAAGGTTTTTTGGGGGTTATTTTCCTGCCTTTCACCCTATGAATGCCCTTCTTCTTAAGAACAATATTATGCTTTCAAAGGCAAAGAGTCTAGACATGCATTAAATGATAGAATGCTAGAAAACGTCTTTCCTTTTTTTCTTCTCCAACCATTCACTACAAGCATCTCTTTCCTTGCCAGTGAGGGCTCAGCATTGAACACAGTGATGTGTATCAAGGCTATTATAATAATCTGTTATCTGAAAGAATGAAATTGAGATGATGAATTAGATATCTGTGTGGTGTGTTTTCTAGATGATTCTTAACTTGAGAAGAAGACACTTGCTTTGTTAGTTTTCTGACTTGTGCCCTGATGTTAACCAAGTGAGGATATTAATGGCACCATATAAAATTGTCATAGATTTCTAAAAGCAATTTTATAAGTAACATTACAAAATACCAGATGCCATTTCATAGTTAAGTTTGAGGTGGGAGCTAAAAGTTTGGAAACCATAACACATCAGGTGCAATATCAGGCTATGAGTGAAACAAGATACTGTCAAAATTAAAGGCAGTGTGTTGAGAGTCTACCCCCAGTGATTCATATCCTTTGAAGAGTTTGAACTCATTAGTGCTTAAAGGCTACCGTTCTGGTGTTTGAAAACCGTTATAGAGCTATTCTGTTGTTTACTTCTATATTTTTCTCTCTTCAGATAATTAAAACAAGTTTGGCCATATAACACTCTCTGTGCTCCCTCCTTCCCCTGTGTGTCCACCTCTTCTCCTCCCTGTTATTATTTCAGAGCTTTTCTGCACTTCACAGTGATATTTACTTTTCCAGTAATGGTGTAACTTTTATAACAGCATAAAAAAATCCCATTCAAAAAAAACCACCTCTCTCCAAAACACCACAAGAATTGATTTAATTTGTGTATAGAGTGATTAAGTGTGTGTGCTTAAAGGGAGAATGAAATGTCTTTTCCTGATTTGCAGCTTAATGGGAGTACTGTGCTAGGTACTCAGTTTTACCAATGTCTTGAGTTATGCAATAAAGGGGAAAAGGTTGCTTTTTTTATTAGGGACAGATGTATCTGAAGAAAACAGAGATGAGGAGAGGCTGAGGGAGTTGGGGTTGTTTAACCTGGAGAAGAGGAGGCTCAGGGGAGACCTTATCACCTTCTACAACTCCCTGACAGGAGGTTGGAGTCAGGTGGGGGTTGGTCTCTTCTCCCAGGCAACCAGCAGCAGGACAAGAGGGCACAGACTCAAGCTCTGCCAGGAGAGGGTTAGGTTAGATATTAGGAAGAGATTTTTTACAGAGAGTGCTCAGGCATTGGAATGTGCTGCCCAAGGAGGTGGTGGATTCACCATCCCTGGAGGTTTTTAAGATGAGACTGGATGTGGCACTTAGTGCCATGGTCTGGTAACCGCAGTAGGGTTGGACTCGATGATCTTTGAGGTCTTTTCCAACTCAGCTGATTCTGTGATTCTATGTTGGATGTAAATGGTAGCTCTGCTGAAGTCTCTATTTCTGGGATTTCCTCTATAACTGTACATTTAAAGCAGTTGCATTATTGTTTGGTATTTGTTCCTTGTCAGTGTAGTAGCTGAGCATCCACTAGCATGTTAAGTGACATGATTTAACATACAACTTGGTGCAGTTTGTTCCTTTTTTTCCTCTGTGTGTGCTTTATTAACAATAAACAAGCAAATTGAGCTTATGCCAAACGCCAGTGGTTGGCAATCTCTCTAAAATCAAATTGTCTTCTCACAACTCATTGGGAAGCATTTGCTACTAGTGAAGCAGAGCTCTCAGGGGAGTAACATTTGCATTCCCAATAAGGAGCAGAAATATGGGAGCATGTCTTACAAACATCTTAGGTCATCGAGATAAATAGTAAACATTAGGGATTATATTGTTTTCTGTGTCTCAGACTAATGTGGCTTTATTCCAGCCACATATTTAAGAGATTTCTTTTGACTCAAGATGAAATTGAGGGGTCAGTTGCTTAAGTGGTGTAAACACCCAGAGCTCCAGAGAAGACAGACACACTCTTGGTTTAGCCAAGCAGATAGCAGCAAATTTTTTGTGAAGTGTTTGTATTGCCCTGTTGGTTCGACTGAGTGTGCTTCTATTTTATCTTTTTTCTCATGTGTGAGGATCTGGCACTGCAAATTCAATTTAAATTCTAATGGGAGCATGACTAGAACTGCATAAATGCCATCTGCTTCCACATTAGAGTGGTCATCTATGGCAAAGATTGCAACATGGCTTCTTACCTTGCAGATGAACATCCTGATGACTGGCCATGAATTCATGTTGTTCTTTCTCTCCTGTTTCCTCTGGCCGCCAAATATAGAGTTGTTTATGCCAAATAGCACAATTTCTCTGGGAGCAATTGTGAGCCTTGCTCCAAACTGCCCAGTTGCTAATGTACTCTCCTAAATTGTGGGAGACTCTGGCTCAAATCCCTGCTCTATGATGATATGGGAAGGATTTGACCTAGATGTTATGACTCTCCTGGCTGTGGAAAAAGCATCAACTCGAGCCCATTCTTCGAGATGCTTGAGAATCAAGCAATGAAGCACAACAGGGATAAAGAGGAAGGGTGTGAATTTTTTTCCTAAGCTGACAATGCCTGGAAAATTTGACCTGAATGCATCAAGAGCTTTGGATTATCACCACCTTATTTTGGTGAAAACATTGTTTGCTTGAAGCTTGGGAGAAATTATACAGTCTCTGTACTTTTCAGAAGAGAGTTTCCAAGAGGACAAGCACAAGGGGAATAACAAGTGTTCTCATCCTTAGCTTCTGACAAGGCTCCTCCGAGATAATTTTCTTTCTTCAGGAGTGAAAAGTCTGAGGTTAACTTTTCCAGGCAAGTAAGGTGACTGACAAATGTGCACAGGGATGTGAAAGGTAATATAAATGTAAACATATGAATGTGTCTATTGTATTTTGTTACTGATGCGTATGTATTAGAAAATACCAGGGGAGGATTCTTATTTCTTCAGAAATACTCTTGATTTTTATTATACAAAAGTAAACCTTTGCAAATTTATACGAAATGCAGCTCCATCTAAGGAACTAATGCAGCCTCTAGTTAAAGGAGACTATATTTTTACCTTTTTTTGAACTGTTGGAAGTACTTATACACTTTCAAGAGTCAATGCTTGATCATGATAACTACAGAACTATAGTTTGGTCAGCTGTACTGACCCATAGCTTAAGTCTCTGAGCTGAGCAGAGCACAGAGACTGTGTCTTCTTCCTCTCTCTACCTCATCTCATCAGCTAGCATAAAGAATCATGCTGCATGCAGTTCTGGTGTCCTAAGCATAAAAAGGACATGGAACTGTTGTAGTAAGTCCAGAGGAGGCCACAAAGTTGGTAAGACGACTGGAGCATCTCCCCTATGAGGACAGGCTGAGGGAGTTGGGGTTGTTCAGCCTGGAGAAGAGAAGACTGCATGGAGACCTCAGAGCAACTTTTCAATATCTGAAGGGCCTACAAGGGAGCTGCAGAGGGACTGTTTGTTAGGAAGTGCAATGATAGGACAAGGGATAATGGATTCAAACTGTAGGAGGGAAAGTCTAGGTTGGATGTGAGAAAGTTTTTTAATGTGAGGGTGGTGAGACACTGGCACAGGTTGCCCAGGGAGGCTGTGGCTGCCCCAACCCTGGCAGTGTTCAAGGCCAGGCTGGATGAGGCCTTAAGCAACCTGATCTAGTGAGGTGTCCCTGCCCAGGAGAGGGGGGTGGGGCTAGATGATCTGTAAGGTCTATTCCAACCCCTAAATTCTATGATTCTATGATGATTCTATGATAATCTTCTTCCACTCCCTGCAAATCACAAGGTATTCATGAAGATTTATATGTGTACATGTGGTATGTTGGGAGATACACAGATTATTGCTGACCCTCCCCTCCCTTGTTGAAGCATTTGAGGAAGGGCACATCCTAGGGAGCAAATTTTGGAAGTGGCTGTTGTCTCCTGTTGAGAATAGGAGCAGATGTTGGTGTCTTGACTACATATAGTTCAATGAATCGCAGTGAATTCCTTCACCATGCTGAGGGATCTAATTAAATGAGGAGAGCTAGTGGGAGGACGGAAGTGTTTGCAGCACCATGGGAAATGAGAGACTTCCCCTGCTGTCATTTTGTTGTAAATTGGCAGATTCCCAATGAAATCAGTAAAATCCCAATAATTCATACACTGGGACCTGGCCTGCACTGGATCTGTGCACAGAGGGTGGTATCCCTGTGAGAGATTATGGACTTTCTCTTTGCAGAAACAGAGTGTTTAATTGCTTTAATTGGTCTGGACAGTAGATATCTGATTCTACTGGTAAGTCTGTTGCTAATGAAATCTGTGGTAGGGAATCATTATTTATAAGTAGTCTATTTTTAACAGTGCTGCTGTAACAATTTAAATGCTCTGAGCTGTATGTACAGAACATAGACCCTGATGGGCTTTTTGTGTGTGTTATTATAAGGAAGGAGCTGGGTATCTGAGAATGCACAATTTGTTACCAGGGTTTCTCTAGATGGTAAAAGTATGTGACTGTTCCCCCTGCCTCCTCTGAAGTTCATTTTGAGACCAGACCCTGTTGTATGCCAGTCATAAGAAATTTTGAAGAAGGGAGTGATGTTCTGGCTCACTAGCCATCCTGGCCATTGCTCCTCTGCAAGTTGACCTGACGTTGTGGTTGGAGAGGTACCTGAAGCAGGTGGCTGCTTGTTGCTCACTCTTCTTTTGTGTAGGTTGTCAGGTTTGTCCAGAGCAAAGAACTTCAAAACATTATTTCCTGCAGAGTGCTGAGTTCTCTGCTGTGATCACTGTCCTTTGCACAGGGCTGTTACCTTCCTTTCATGCTGTTTGTGTGAACAACGTGTTTAAACCTCAAGGTTGGAAAGCCACGTTTGTAGATTCTCTTCTTGTCCTGATGTCAGTGCAGGGCCCTGTCTGCTTGTGTCAGTTTGCAGATGTGGTGATACTAAAGGCATGAGATTTACTGCAGTGTAACAAAGTTTGACTAAAAGTTATAGCTGTCTAGTGTTAACTTGTAGTGTGTGATTTATGGGACATGGGGGAAGTGGCAATGTCTTCTGACCTTTTCAGCTGAGAACCGTGTGACCCTGTGTCCTTACCACCAGGAGAGCTGATCCTCCTGCTGCCTGCCTGGTGGAAGCAGATGCCATCACAGGGCTTCTTTCCTGTCCAGAGTGCAGAGCAGCCTTGGGGGCCTAAATAGGCATGCACATGGTAGAGTATCCTAATCCAGTTGGGATGCATGTCTTGAACTCAAGAAAGAGAAGCTCTTGCACCCTGCTTATATTTTGTTGCATGCTCACAACAAGCATCCAGAAATGTAATGGTTGAAATCACTTTGGCCTTTGACAGGATTTTGGCTGTTTTGTTACCTCAGGATTTCTTCTGCTGAGTTTTGTGCTAACCACGTGTCAGCACAGAGGTCCTGACTGAAAGGCTCTCATTGCCATCCCATGGCCTGTATGGGCTGAATTGCCAGTGGTTATTGTTACCCACAAGTTTTGGAATGGGAACAGCAGAAGCTCAGAAGCAGTAAACTACTCCCAACATTTTTTCTTTTCAATTAAAAAACCCAAACACAACAGCCAAACCTCTTCTCCTGCAAACTCCTCGAAGAGAACTGTGAAACAAAACATGTACAATGCAGTTGATTTTCTCTGTCTTGTTCCAAGACTTATCTGATCATCGTGTCCTTAAAGTTATTTTAAAACTGCTGGCTGTTATTTAAGGATGTTATTAAAGTCCTTGCTTTGGAGAGTTTGGATAAATGTAGAATTTAATTTAATTAACCTTCATCAGTCTTTCTTTCTGCATGAAAAGGTGACCTTTATAAAATGCCTATTACTTACTCAAGAGCCTGCTGCTTGCATTCTTCTGTGTATATATATATCTGTGTATATTTGTGTGTATATATATATATAAAATGTATATATAGGCTTTAAAGAAAGGCAAATTAAAACATATTTGCACATGTTTTAGGTATTTAAGGACCCTTTAATATGAACATTGGTGTTATATATGCAGAAATACATACAAAAAACTGTACCCAGGGTTAGGGTCATGTTGTTCTAAATACTATGTGGCTAACCAAATTCCCATCAGAAAATGTGTCTAGGGCTGGGAAGGTTTAGGGACCATTTTCTAGAAGACAGGTTGTATGTGTCTGAGTTACAGCAGAGTGTTTAGAGGCATTGCTAGAGGTCACGATGGCTATGGACTAGCCTTTGTGTGGGTATGTAGTAAGAGAAATTCACTGACCCAAAGAGCATGTAAACTCAGTAGGCTGAAAAATGTTGGGAAGATTGTGGCTCAGAGTGGGAAAATGACTGTCCAGGTCACATTGCATCACTGCATTTCTTCTGAACCCCTGTCAGCAAATGTGCTGTCCCCTGGACTGACCTGTCTTTTCTTGTTCTCAGATTCATCACTCATTCACATGCATAATTTCTCCTGTTTTCTCATGCCAGGCAGTCACAGAATCATAGAATTTAAGGGTTGGAATGGACCATATCCAACCCCCTGCCCTGGGCAGGGACATCTCCTCACAAGATCACTAGTCTGGAAGAGAGACATCTTAAAAGCTTTCCTTGACTAAGGCAAGTGTGAATAAACAGTTTTTGGAGACTATGAAGTCTAGCATGCTTGTTAAATTCTCCAGATTGAATTTGCCTTTAATATGCTCTTGGGGTTGGATTTCAAATGTATTTAAGTTTCTAAAGATGTGAACAGATGCTTAGTAAAACTTTCAAAGCTTTTAACTTGCTTAGGTGCTTTTGAAAATCCCTTTAAGTGTCTGTGTGCCTTTAATCTCCTCTATAAATTTGCAAATCCTTGGAGCCTGTTGTTCAGCATTCAGGACTTGAACAAGGTCTGGAGTCCCTGCCTTCTGTCCATATTTCTGTAGCTACATTTATTGCAGCTGGGATATTTGCTTGCCTACTGTAACTGTGTAAATGCAAATGGGTCCCAGTCTCAAATCTGACCCTCAATAGTGCAGGTGAAGGATGTTCTCAGATTGTTGTAGAAACAGAGGGCTTGTGGATTTTGTAATCTGCATCTGTCCTGTTGCAAAGAGGGGATTCTGTTCTCGTTCTTTGAGAAAATCCCTTCTTCAAACAAAGTTTGTATAAAAGACAGGTTACTTGAATGGTAAAATATCCTTGCACTGATTTGTAAACCATACAGCTTGCACACTGTTACGACTTCACTTTCTCCTGCCAATGGAAACATGATTGTAAACAGATATATATTAGGAGGATGGAATTACCTTAGTGTTTGTACCTCTCTGTTTCTTGCCTGCTGAGTGACTTACAGTGGAGATGGATGGCAGAGCTAATGCAAAAATAGTGCACCTATTTATCCTTGAAATCCAGCATGGGCACTGAGATTACTCAGAAATGTTCCTCCCTGGTTCAGGGCTGGAATTCATAGAATCATAGAATCAGCCA
>NW_008657365.1:2698-7020 GCF_000695815.1 Acanthisitta chloris | reverse complement strand
GGCACACCTGAACGCAGAAACATCAGCCCTTCCCCCTCTCTGTTTGCTTTCGGGGGGAAGGAGAGCTAAGGGGAAACCACAGACCCTCCGGGGGGTTAGAGAAGGAAGAGACAGGAAAACAGTGTCTGCTGCATGCAAAATACATTGCTCTTCTCATCTAGGGGCCTGGCTCCCCTCCCCCTCCCATTTATTAATTAGGATGTACCGTGAAGATTAAAACCGTCGAAACACTAAGTATTATCTGAATTTCAGCTTTCTCATTCAGCTGGGATAGATTTGATTGCAGGCAAATTAGGCAACATGACATCTTAGTTAAACAGAACCTTTCCCAGCACAAGATGTGTATGAAAAAGTGTCACTGGTTCCCTTAAACAAACTCAGTGCGAAGCATAACGACGCGCAGAGGGAGCTGACACTAATTGATGTGAGTTTGTTTGGCTAAGCCAGACTCATGGCCAGCCACGGGATGGATTGGGGACTGTACTAAAGCAATTACAAACCCTTGTATCTGTTCAGCTTCAAATCACTGGCCCCTCCTCTCCCTCTCCTCAGACCTCCATTCCCAACACATTCCACCTCCCTCACACATACACTACTCAAAAGTGACTGGAAAATGCTGTGGCTGCTCTTCCCTCCCCTGCAGCTAGTGAAAGTGAGAAGAGCTAGTGATGTTAGTAGAAAAGGCAAGCAAGGATATTATTTCATTATAATGTTTTGCTGCCCCAATTCTTAACTGTGCCCTGCACCAACCTAAAAGGAGAATTAATGAACTGGAAGAAAATGATTGAATCAGTAAAGAATTCAGAGTGGTGTTAATTCTCCCCCAGCGGGCAGTGAAATGGTAGAAGGAAAATCCCAGGATTCCTAGCCTAGGAAGCCATCCAGTTTTTCCTTGACTGATTGGATGTGATTGACTGGCTGTTCAAAGGAGTCTCATGTTTTTGGAGCACTGCCAAAGTTCCTCTCCACCTCTGACCCTGTCAACATTGGGAACGGAGTGATGGATTGACTTTGGTTATGGCCTGGAAACCATATTGGGTTCCTGATGGGATGTATAGTCCAGAGGCCTTGAACATATGGAAGAGAGAAGGAAAAAAAAATCTACTCTTACAAAATCAAGAAAATGATTAGAAATTTCCCCTGATAGAAATTGGAGGAAACATTTGATATTCCCAATATCTTTTTTTTACTCATTGATAAACTCGATAAATCTGACTCCATCATTTTCCTCCACAGGGATTGTTTTTGTGTGACCATATGCTAATGAGTGGGTGTTGGTTTTGTTTTTTCAAACAGGCTCTACACAATCATTTAAGCATTTCATTTTTACACTCACTACAGTTGGCCTATTAGGCTTTAATGACACGATGTTAAGTGCCAGTAATGAATAGGCAAGTAATTAACACTTGCAAGGCAGAAAACGTGGGGTTTTTTTCTATTTATTTATTCATTGATTTGCTGGGGTTTTTGTGGAATGCTTGAACAGCCTTCATGGGTGAGTGGCTGGAGGAGACTTGTCCTAGGCCTTTCTCAGCTCTGGGGATTCAGAAACTCTCAGGTGTGGACAAGTGAAGCTGCTTCCAACTACAGTTGGTATCACTATGACTTAGGGTGCTTGAAGTTGCTCCATTCTGCTCCAAGGATTTACACCCAGCAGTGCAAACAGTCCCAAAGCTGTAAAAGGGGGGGAAAAATCCCATAATGTGACCCTGTGATGTCCTTTGTGTCTTGTTCAGCCACACCATGCATCAAGGCAATCAGCCCAAGCGAAGGGTGGACCACGGGGGGAGCAATGGTCATCATCATCGGAGACAACTTCTTCGATGGGCTGCAGGTTGTGTTTGGAACCATGCTGGTGTGGAGTGAGGTGGGTAGAGGTGTCTCCCTCTTGCTGGACTGAAAAACACTCCTTTCCTGAGGGAAGCTGGGAGGGAACAGGTTAATTCCTGTTGCAATCATGGGTGCTGTGTAAGGCAGATCATAGAAACATATGTGAAGGGGATTCATGGAACATGTTTTCCTTGCTGTGTGGTATCATTCCAGTTGTAGAATTGGAATTGAACAGTTCTAGGCATCTGGAGACAGGGAAAGAAAGAAGAAAGGATTAGAGTTTGGGCAGGAGAAAGAATTCCCTCTGGGCCCAGGAATATCACAGCAATTAACCAAAGGGCATAGGAAGTACAATGCTTCTGAGGACAATTCACCCTAAAATGTGTGTTCCTCTCCTGGAGGCAAGAAACTAGAGCAGATGTATCACTGCTGATCTGTAGTGGCTCCTGTATAGGAGCAAAGGCTTTAATAAGGCCTAAGGGGTAATGGTTTTGAACTGAAAGAGTTGGTTAAAAGGAAGACACTTTTTATGACGAGGGTGGTGAGACACAGCTTATCCAGAGGAGCTGTGTCTGCCCCATCCCTGGGAGTGTTCAAGACCAGGTTGGATGGGGCTCGGAGCAACCGGAGCTAGTGGAAGGTGTCCTTGGCAGGGTGTGGACTAGATGGTCTTTATAGGTCTCTCCCAACCTAAACCTTTCTATTATTCTATTTTGATACTATTCTTTACTCACGAGGGTGGTGAGACACAGCTTATCCAGAGGAGCTGTGTCTGCCCCATCCCTGGGAGTGTTCAAGACCAGGTTGGATGGGGCTCGGAGCAACCGGAGCTAGTGGAAGGTGTCCTTGGCAGGGTGTGGACTAGATGGTCTTTATAGGTCTCTCCCAACCTAAACCTTTCTATTATTCTATTTTGATACTATTCTTTACTCACGAAGGAGTAACAACCTAAACCTTTCTATTATTCTATTTGATACTATTGTTTACTCACAAAGCAACGGAGTAACAGACACGTCATAACTGTGTCCCTCTGCTGTTCCTCTCCAGCTCATCACACCTCATGCCATTCGAGTTCAGACGCCTCCTCGGCACATCCCTGGAGTGGTTGAAGTGACATTATCCTACAAATCCAAACAGTTTTGCAAAGGTGCACCAGGCAGGTTTATTTACACAGGTAGGTGAGTGATGTACGTGGGAGGAGGAGCTGGAGCTCCAAGTCTCTCTGTTTGGTAATCACTATTGACAACTCTTGGCTTGCTTGCTTGGTTTACTTAGCCTCTTGCTCTTTGAAGGCCACTCTGGTAGAGGGATTTGGACGTGGAAGGGGATGACTTCATCATGCAAAGGTGTTAAGGCGTTGTTAGTACGTGTAATTCCAGATCAGAGCTCATGCTGTCATGAGGCTCTGCCTAGAGAGTGTTGATAACATTGTTCTACAGTCTGGGAGATGTTTTATTTATTGCACATTTCCCTCTCGCTGAGGGTAACCTTCCATTTTCAACATAGTCCCAGAGGACAAGGAGAGCATCTTGTATAGAGAGGAGTCAATGAGCTGGAAAGAAATCTGGGCTTTTCTAATTCTTAAATGGATTATCAACTTATTTAGTGCCCTGTGTTCACCTCTGCTGGCAAAAGAGTGTTAGGTATAGCCCTGAAAGGGAGAATCCGACGGGAGCAGATGACCATCCCGCTGACCTGTCAGTGCCAGGAGTGCCAGTGAGGACACAGCATGAAGGCACTCAACTTTCTGAAGCTGTTAAGCATGGCTGGGTAATAATGGTGCATCGAGTTCTCAGGGGTGGATTTATATTTGAGTTGAATGATTTCCACCAAATTATATTCAGATTTATCCAAATTAACTTATTTAATTCCTTTAATCCTCTTACTACCAACAATCCTCATTAAATAATCTCTGTGCATTATAACTGTCAATATATAGATCATAATTTAACTCACAAATCAATGAAGGTCCAAGAAATTTGTAATTAGAAAATTTTAAGGTAAAAGCTTAGCCACATGTTGAATGAATTAGTATTTTTTTTCAAAAGTGGAAGAATCTGAAGGAAAATCTGACACTTCAGGGCTTTAGGAAGAGTCAATGATTTGTGAAGATCCTGTTCCTGTTTTATGCCATTTAATATTGCTAAATTAGTGTTTACTTCTGTGTTTAGTCATACAATCACCACACCTAGAAACCTCAGCAAGAATTAAGTCTTCAATTACACTTAGAATTAAGAAAATATAAGTTTGACTGACCAAGGAGATTATTCTTGTTATGATAGAGGCCTAATCCAGTTACTCTAAGTACTGAAATTATATCCATCAACCTTCTCACCCTCTACAACTCCCTGAGAGGAGGTTGGAGTCAGGTGGGGGTTGGTCTCTGCTCCCAGGCAACAGCAGCAGGACAAGAGGGCACAGACTCAAGCTCTGCCAGGGGAGGGTTAGGTTGGATATTAGGAAGAGATTTTTGATGGAGAGAATGCTGAGGG
>NW_008657365.1:0-2628 GCF_000695815.1 Acanthisitta chloris | reverse complement strand
CATTGGAATGTGCTGCCCAGGGAGGTGGTGGGTGCACGAATGACTTGTACCATCCAGGGGGACAATGAGTCAGGTGCAATGACTTTTCACGTGTTAATTAGAGTGTTTCCAAAGAAGAGGACATGAAGATGTATGTAGGAGCCAGCAGACAAGAAAGTTAAATATACTCTCCCTGTTTTAGTGCTGCCCCTGGCACAGAGATATCTGTTAGCATCCTCTGAGGAGTGAGTGGGTGCTCACTGCCATATGTGAGTGAGCAGCACCTTGGTGAAGATGCTGAGCTGCTAGAGCGAGGGGAGGACAGACAGCATTGCAATCTGTCTGGTCAAGAACCTGCAGCTCTCCCACCATGGCAGGCAAAATGATAAACACAGCTATTAGTAGAGGCTCACCTGTGTAACCAATTCCCTCAGGTTGTTGCTGCTAAAAGCAGCAAAAACAACTTCTAAGCTATGAAAATAACGTGGTGGCATTTTTTCCCTGTGGTTGTGCTGTAAGAAAACTGCTGTGATCCTGCTGTGAGCAAAGGCATTGGGTTTTAACCTGGGTAAGCCACATTCAGGCAGTCAAGGTCCTTCTGAGTCTTCAGAACTCCCAGAGCTTTTGAGCCTCTTGACCAATTTCCACCAGACTTTATCAGAAACTTGTAGTAGCAATGGTGCAATTCCAGCACATTTGTGTGTGAAAATGGTAATACAGATCCCAATTGATCCTCCACTGAAAGAAAGGGCGAAAAGCTCAACCATGTTTTGAGTTGTATAATTTCCACCAAATTATTGGTGGAAATATCTCCAGTCCTGAGAGAGTGATGAGGCATTGGAATGTGCTGCCCAGGGAGGTGGTGGATTCACCATCCCTGGAGGTTTTTAAGCTGAGACTGGATGTGGCACTCAGTGCCATGGTCTGGTGACCACAGTAGGGTTGGACTTGGTGATTTTGGAGGTCTTTTCCAACCAGGTTGATTCTATGATCAAATATTTATGTTTGGCTTGATTATACTTGAGCTTTTCTCCTTTTTTTTTTTTTTTGAAGAGTCACAATAAGACAGATTGTTTGAAGAAGAAAATGATAAACTGTTGAAAAGAAGAATATAAAAATGAGATATATGTTTCAAGGATAAATCTAAATGCCACAGTGGAGCTGTTAGGGGAGCTCATCTGCATCCTGTAGTGTGTGTTTATACCGTGCTCCTGCACAGCGTGCTGTGCTGGCACTGCTGCAGCTCTGGTTCTGTCAGCGTTTCCACTCCTAAGTGCTATCGCTCAGGGTGCTGCAACTCAGCCATCAGATTCCTCTCAGCGCTGAAATGTGATGTGTGGACCTTTCCATAAGGTTCCCAGATGGAAAAACCTCTTGTAAGAGTGAAGCCAACAAGATTGTATAGACATGCAATGAGGTACTAGAGGGAACAGCAAAAACCTAGAGAAATGGCTCGTTAGGTGGTAATGGAAGTTGCTGAACCAACTTTAATAGTTAGGTATATACTTGAAGTGAGAGATACAATACTGAAAGTGAGAGATTAAAAAGTCTGTTTTCAAATCACCACAACTAAACATTTAGTCCCTGTGTGTACCTTAATGTGGTGAGAATACAGGTTGCACATACATCTCTGTGTTCTCAAGTACTTTTCTTTCATCGGTTGTTCCTAGTACAGTAAGACATTTGTTCTCTGCTGCTAATCTAGCAGTAGCCTTATATTCTGCTTTTAATACTACACAAATTCAAATTCTCTGCTGCTGTAAGTAGTTCTATTATAGTTCCCTTGACTTTAATATCACATCAGTTTACACCAGCTGAGGGCATGTCTTGTAGGCTTTCATATCTCAAGTTTGATCACAGCTCTGCGTTTGCTTTGTCACAGAGATGCTAACCTGGAAATGTGTATATCAGGGAGATTTGGAACATAATTTTCCTTGCTGAGCAGAAATCCTCCAGGGGTTACCTTGTCAGAGCAATGCAATATAAAGTAATCTGTCGGAAGCGCTGGACTCTGGTTGTGCCGTACAGACTCTGTGCCAGGTTCCAGGGACAGGGGGTACTGCTTTGCTGAAGCTCATAAGTAGAAAGAGGGGAAGTTTAGGCTAGATATAGGGAAGAAATTCCTCCCTGGGAGGTGCTGAGGCTCTGGCACAGGTTGCCCAGAGCAGCTGTAGCTGCCCCAACTCTGGGAGTGTTCCAGGCCAGGTTGGATGGGGTTGGAGCAGCCTGGGCTGGTGGGAGATGTCCCTGCCCAGGGCAGGGGTGGCACTGGATGGGCTTTAACATCCCTTCCAATTCACTCTACTTTATGGTCCTCTGATTCAAGCTTTAAGGCTTCAGGTGTCTTTTCTCTATGCTAACATCTCTAAGGTTGAACGTCTCACTGCAAAGACTTCACTCCCTCTGGCTCAGTTTTATGGGTTCAGGATATTTCTAGAGGGGAGACATAAGATACACAGTGACTGAGAATGGCTCAGTACTTAGAACAGGTCCACGTAGTCGGGAAATGCTTTGCTGCTGTTTATTTATCAAAATGAAAATGGCCACGTCAATCCATTGGAAAAATGTTGGTTGAATAATAGCCAATTTCTGCCTCCTGAATTAGCATTTTTGCATATTCCCATTAGCTATTTTTAGTGAACTATATAT
>NW_008657364.1:0-1383 GCF_000695815.1 Acanthisitta chloris | reverse complement strand
CCGACAGCCCCGCACCCTGCCCCTTCTCCCGGACTGCCGCAGGTAACCGGCTCCTTCGGGGTGGGGGGACCCAGCTTTGCCTCCCCAGTTGGTGCTGGGGGCAATGGTGCCATCTCCTTCCCTCCCTGCCTCCTTCCAGCCGACGTTCCCACCTGGTCAGACGGCACCTGTGGTTTTTAACCCGGCACCGACCTCACAAATGAATACGCCTTCTCAGCCGCGCCAGGTAAGGGTTTTGCCCCAAGCTGGAGGGGATGATAAAGGGTATCCAGGAGCTTTCTGCTTCATGGCTGAGTAGCCCCTACCACCACAGAGCCCAGGGCTGTGAGGAGCCCTGTGGTGCCCCTTGGGGCTGGTGTGCGCCTGCGAATGGGGAGTGCGCCCGTGATCTGGACCATGACTGCTACCTGGGGACCTCCTGGCCCTGGGGTGGGGGGGCAGACGCCTCCAACAGGGATGCCCACCGAGTGACGGCTCTTCTCTCCTTCCTCCCCTGCCCCAAACCTCCCTGTCCTCTCTCAGTTTCCAGCAGGGCCTCGGGCTATTCACCAGCAGGTACTAACCCGCTTCCCCTGCCCTGCATGTTGAATACCCTGCCCTGACACTGCACAGAAATGCCCACCCTGGGCATGAAGGGGCTGGGCAGCACGTGGGGACCCCAGAGCTGCGGAACGGGCTGGTCTGGGAAAAGGGGACACCTGCTTGACTTTGGGGAGGTTTCTCTGCAGTGTCTCCCCAGTTCCTTCCTTGCATGAAGCCTGCAGCATGTGGCTGTGCCTGTGGTAACTCTGGCCCAGGCTTTTGCTTCTGCCTGTGCCTTTCCTCATCCTCCTCTTCCTCCCCACTTTGCTTGGTCTCCCAAGGCCCTGCGGTGCCATGCAAGGCTCTGTACCTCTATGAGCCCTTTCGTATGGAGGAGCTGCTGGGGACAGATCTGGTGCCATTCTTGGCTATGCTGTCTGGGAGCCCCTCAGACCCTTCCTGCCCTTAGGGAGGGAGGTTCCTACAGGAGACCCCAGTGGATTTGGGATGTGGGCATAAGGCAAAGGGCTCCCTGGTCTCTTGTCTGCTTTGCTAGCGCTGTCCCAATGCCGGTAACTCCTGTCTCTCTCTTTCCCCATTTCCCTCTGTATGCGTGCGCTTGCTAACAGGGAGGATTCAGGTCTCTTCAGGTAACACTTTCTCCTTGCCCTGGGGGTGCGTTCGCGGACCCTTCCTTGCCCACTCGCTGCTGGGCTGGAGCTGCGGCTCCCAGGGATGCTCCTGCCCGGCAAACAAGCTGGCTCGGGGTGGGAGTAGCCAACTCCACATGCCGTGGCTGTCCAGCACGGCGGGACTACAGGTCCCAGCATTCCCCGGGAGCGCCGGGAACCGGTGCGGAGC
>NW_008657363.1:0-2153 GCF_000695815.1 Acanthisitta chloris | reverse complement strand
CCTTGAGAAGAGGAGGCTCAGGGGAGATCCAAGCACCCTCTACAACTACCTGAAAGGAGGTTGGAGTCAGGTGGAGATCGGTCTCTTCTCCCAGGCATCTAGCAGTAGGACAAGAGGGCACAGATGCATGCTTTGCCAGGAGAGGTTTAGGTTGGATATTAGAAAGGGATTTTTTTCTCAGGCATTGGAATGGGCTGCCCAGGGAGGTGGTGGATTCACCATGCCTGGAGATTTTCAAGATGAGATTGGATATGGCACTTAGTGCCATGGTCTAGTAATGACAGTAGGGTTGGACTTGATGATCTTTGAGGTCTCTTCCAACCTTTTGATTCTATGATTCTATGATACCTATGGTCCATAATTTACCTAGTAATTTTCAGAGAAAAATAAAAAATCAGATGTACTCTTGCACAATTCACTTAGCTGCATTTTCCATCTGAGTAAGTAATATGACAGCTGGCTGAAGCAGTTTGTGCCTCAGTAGAATAAATGAAAAGCTAAAATTGCATTCACAAGGGAAGAAGCACGAGGGCATGCACGTGTGCGTGTGTGACACAGGTAGATATACATCACAAATACATATCAGACGTGTTTCATTATTATCTGAAGGAATGAGACAAAATTGCAAAGCTGTCTTGAAAAGCGACATATAACTGGGTTAAGATATTTTATCTGGCTTTGCTGTCTTTATCATGAGGTAACATGAATAAAGACCTGTTAAGCCACTGACTCCTGGCTTAATGAGATCTGTGTTCCAGGAGAAAGCCCAAACCACCATCTGGCTGGCTCTCAGCAGTGTAGAAAAAGTCAACCATCCTACCAGAGGAAACAGAGGATTGAATTTAAAGAGTGGAAACAGAGGAGAAAAGAGGAAAAGACAATGAGTATTGTAGATTAATGTATCAGCAGGACCCTGATGGGAAGTTTAAGTATTCTACCAAGTACTTTCAAAGAAATAATGAAAAATTAAATAGTAGTACTGCAACATACAGACACTGTAGTCACATTTCTGTTTGAATGAAATGAATATTTTAAATGAAATCATTGAAAGCAACCCTTAGCAGCTCAACTGGTCTAGAAACAATTGTTTTTGTTTGCTATTCCTGGCAGCCTCTGGCAGGTCAGTACAGACAATGCTGAGTTCTGGCTGCCCTGCATGGAACCTTGTTTTCCAGTACACATTCCACTGATAGAGGCTTTTATGTTGAAATGCAAGTCATTAGATTAGAATAGATTACCAGCACAACTTTTCCTCAGACCAGGAAAAGTGATTGCCAAGTGTCAGTATTTATGTAATAAAAAGAGGAGCTTCTGTAAGTTAAATTAGACAAGGTAGAATTAAAAAATACTGCTATATGCTGAGGTGCATGGAGGTAAAGGAGAAGGGTGGGGATCTGTAGAATGACTGCATGGTTTTTTTGGTTTTGGAGGGTTTGGAACCAATGTTGTTGGAAGGCTGTGCTAGGCTTCAACGGCCCCCAGACCAGCCACAGCAGCCCAGCACTCCCAGGAGACGGCAGTGTCCCAGGCTCATAGGGAGTCACGTCCCTACATCAAAATGCCCTAGCAAACACAAACAGCCCCAGGCTTGCTCAAACAATGGTGTGAGTAGATTTGTGCCTTTTGAGGGGAATAGCCACTGAAATGAGCCACACTGGAAGGCAGAATTAATGAAAATGTGTGGAATCTGATGATGTTTCCACTTCTGTAGAAATTAAACTTTCACAATTCCTGAAATGCTTTTACCTTGGTGACCAATGAAGCAATTTATAATGTGGTGCACTTAGCCAATATGTTTAAGGAAAGAAATGTCATTTTGTGATAAAGGTGCTGGTTTAACTCTCCATTTCTAGCTCTACTAAAAGTTTTCTCTGTGACCCTGAGCAGGAATTTTACTCCTTCAGCAAGACTCCATCTTTCAGGGATATAATTAATTTGCAATACCAGAAGCAGAGCTCTGTGAATGGCAGTGTCAATTCACTTGTCAGCAATTTTTATTAATCCAGAATATTAGGCAGATGATTTTTTTTTTAAAGTGGGGGTGGGGAGGGGAAGAAACAATTGCTATTTTCCTTGTTTGAAATTAGGAAAGTTTTGACAAGAACTTCTTTCTGAAATCAGAAATTGCTCCTTTCTCTTGCATTTGCATCCCC
>NW_008657362.1:0-475 GCF_000695815.1 Acanthisitta chloris | reverse complement strand
ACTATAAATACTGTTAGGTGCCCTAAATAAAGTTGGCTATCAGAGCATCATAATGGTGTGCTGTAGTGCGTCCCTCGCAAGGACCCCAACAACTATCATTGCTAGTTGTATTGGGTTTGCATGGCCAGTTGTTGGTAGAGGGGGGCTAGCCAGGGGGCTACAAGGTTTGTTTCTGCGCAAGGCTACTGCAAGCTTTCTCATGCCTGGCAGAGCTAATGCCAGTGTCTCCAGGATGGCCCTGCCACTGCAACAAGGTCAAGCCAAGCAGTGGTGGTAGTAATGCCTCTGTGATAACAGATTCAATAAGGAAGAAAAGGTTATTGTGTAGAAGTAACTGCTGCCAGAGAAGAGAGGAGTGAGAATATGTGAGAGGAACAACTATCGAGACACCAAAGCCAGTGGAGCAGAAGAGGGAGGAGGTACTCCAGGCACCAGACCTGAGCACCAACTGCAGCCTGTGGTGAAGCCCATGGTG
>NW_008657361.1:6147-6492 GCF_000695815.1 Acanthisitta chloris | reverse complement strand
GATGAACTGGTGGGGATGTGTGCATATGCACATACTCAGACACTTCAGTATCACCATTCTAAATTTTATGGTTGTGCTGGTTTGAGCTGAAGGAGAGTTAACTTTCTTCATAGAGGCTAGTATGGGGCTATGTTTGGGTTTTGTGCAGAACACAGAGTTGGTAAGGCAGAGATGTTTTTGTTGTTGCTGAGCAGAGCTCACCCAGAGCCAAGGCCTTTACTGCTTTCTGTACTGCCACGCTGGCAAGGAAGTTTGGGGTGCATGGGAGATTGGGAGGAGACACAGCTGGGACAGGTGACCCAAACTGACCAAAGGGATATTCCATACCATATGACATCATGCTCA
>NW_008657361.1:0-5959 GCF_000695815.1 Acanthisitta chloris | reverse complement strand
AACCCATGAGTTTTTGTAGCTTTTACCCTTCTGATTCTCTCCCCCATCCCGTTGGTGGGCAGTGAGTGAGAGGCTGTTGGTTCTTGGCTGCTGCTGGGGTTAAACCACGACAATGGTGCAAGAATGAATGTTGTGGATATTTAGTCACTTAGGTTTTCTATAAATCCAAGCTGATTACCATTCCCAGCAAGCCTTTCTACCACCCTTCATCTGGCCCATAATCTATAGCCAAATGTATTCATTTTAGTGGTTAAGTTTCATTATGACCAGCTTTGTACTTAGAGCCCTCATTTCTGGATTTATGCAGTTAGAAATGACATTCTGCTTTATTTCTTTAATTTTCCTGACTCTAGTCTTCATACAAAGAATAATTAGCAGGAAAAGCTTAAAAATGTAATTCTATAAAGCTGAAAACCATAAATATGAAAGTCACCTACTCAGCTGCAAGTAGTTTTTGAAATGTCACTATACCTAAACAATTAGCTTGCTATATTAAAATAGTGATTCTTAGCCATCCTATGATCTCTTAAGAGCCTTTTCTCCAACTTCTGAACAGTTGGGGCTACAGAGTATGTAGAAAATCCTATGAAAGGGACAGCAATCAGAACACCTTGTGTTTAACTGTCTGCATCAAGGGAACTCCTGAATTTCAGCTATGCTCGGCTGTCTAAATGATAAACAAAGTCTATACTAATTTAAAATGTCTCCTCTCTTCTTTGTTGTGACTCCACCTTTCATGTGTAAGAAATATGCCTGCCTAAACCTGAACACAGAAGAATGTCACGCACAAAAATCAGTTTATTGTCCCATCAGTCTGATGCTTTGTTTCATGTGGTGGAGAACTCATATGGTTTGCCCTAGAGCTGGGTGGCAGTTAATGAATACTTTTTCACTACCTGATCAGCAGCAGGTATGAGAGAAACTGGCTCCCTACCAGCTTCTTCCCTCCTTTCCTAATCCCTCCCCACTGTCTATTTTCACAAGGAATTGAGTAGTTTTCAAAAAACAACCTCAGAAGTCTCCAGCAGGAGCTGAACTCAAGCATGGGTGAGAGCTTGAGCTCCCAAGGATGCATTGATTTGCAATTCCACTGCAGCAGAAGGATGCTGGGGATCTTACCTGTATCAGTAGCAGACAGCCCAGCCACTTGGCACCTGGTTTTCAATATGGTGGTACAAAAGTCTCCTGACTTACAGAAATATAAAGCAAATAGCCAACTCTTTGCTCTTTTGCTTAACTCTAGTTAACTCTTATGGGCTGGGATTAGCAAAAAATAAACATTGAGATACATTCTGAAACACCAGATCCTAGATCTCCAGACCAAAGGCTTATTTCTTAGTCAAAACCATTGGCACTTAGAAACTGCATATACTTTTTCAATGTAATTTGGGAAAGCAGAGCTGAATGTCTGCATCCAGCCACAAAACAGACATAGTATGACATAAACCCATCCTTGAACTCTTTATCTATTATATTAGTTGTATTCCTCACATGATAGGTCTGCTTTTGAAAGTGGATATTTTTCTGACATGAATCCTTCAGTTGGTTATAAAACTATGAAAGTATTTTCCCAGGTAAGACTATCACAAAATATTGTACATCAAGTGTGGCAATTATTTTGAGACAGAGACCTGTTGACTAGAAATACAAGCAATATATTATAAATTCACCGATTTATAAATTTCAGATAAAAACAAGTATTAAGGATAAAAACAAGTGTCTCTGTTGTCAATAGATTCAAACCTTCCACCATGGTTCTATATTATAGCTATGCTGATCCCTCAGCAAGGACTTAGAAAATCTCCTTCTTTTCAGTTCCTGGAGGCTTTTGGAAACTCCAAAACAAGGACTTCTGTATCTACTTTGTAAAAATTTATTTGGCAAGCATCTTTCAGTAGCAGGAAATAACTGCTAACTGATAGCAGATAATTAAACTGTCTAGTTCTGGTCACAGAGATTACTATGGTATTCATCAGGTAGGAGAAAAAGAACTCATTTATGTTAGCAACTATGCCAAAAAGAGTTGATACTGTAAAGTCTGATGGTGCACACACAGTATGCATAGCTTTTATTTTCCTGGAAAAGTTACAATCAGATAAAATATATTCATTGGCTTTAAATCTCAGAGAAAGCCATCCAAGACAGCCATTGTAAATCTATCATTAAGTGATGTCTGCTATATTTTACTGAGTCTTTGATTTTCATGTCTATATACAGCTTCAGGTGGAGACATTTTGGCTAGTGTGAATGTGATAACATTAATAGCCTTCTTGCATCATTTTTGACTGCCTAACAGAGTAATTTATTACTTATCTTCAGGAAGTTACAACAAGGAGAACAAACTTGTACGTTACAATCCATTAAAGCTTTGCACAGGCGTTTGGGTTTCTCAAACCATGGGCTGAGTATCCAAAGCAAGGAAAAAGGCAATAACCTAGTTGCTTGAAACAAGAGAACTATTATCATTAGAGTAAGATTGATATTTCCAGCACTGACATCACAGATCCCTTCTCTCTTCATGCACTTCAATCCAAGTACCAAAGAGGGTATGGTAGGAAGATAAACCCAAAAGGAACTTGTCTGACTAACACCCATTGTAATAAAATAATGAATAATAATGCTCTGTGTTGACAGATTCCTGTAATATTCAGTGTCCTGTATGCTACCTTCAGCACAAAAATGGGCCAAAAGCTGCTAGGCATGGCATATTGGTAGACAAGTATTTATGTTCTGTGCTATTGATGGAACTTTTGGGCTGTCTCCACTGCTCTGAGACAAGCTTGACAGATGCAAGCCACAGCTGTACATAGAAGTGCTACTACTGAGCTTGGAAAGTTTTCTAAAACAGATTATGCCAGTTTCAAAAAACCAAGGTTCATTTATGGAGAAAGAAAGCTGTTTGTGCTGTTCAATGGACAGGGACTGGTCTGTAAAATTTCCTTCCATCAGCTACCTCAGTACCCTATGAGTTATAAACTAGTCTCTAGAATGACTTACATCTCCAAGCTTTGGAAGAGAAAGATTCATATCACTGAGAACTGTCATGTTTTACAATTGTTAATTTATGTCTCTCTTGGGTATGTTGTAGTAATACTTCCATCCCATATTTGCCTAATTTGGCACTCCTGAGTTAAGCAAATGTTTGGTTCTACTCCCCATAGGAGTTATGCCTGAGCAAAGAGGCCTAAATAGGTCCCAGCAGAAAAAGAAACCCTAGTAATAAGATAAATCCCACTATGGTGGAAAGGCTACATTCCTTCCACACTAAAACTAAATCAGCTGAAAACTATTTTAGTGTGCATTGCACTTGAGGGGTTTCATGTGCAAACTTGAAAATCTGCCTGACAGTGGTCAGAAATATGTTTTGAGATGTCAGCTTTATGAAGTAACAGAATTATGTGAAATTGTGGCTGAAACTGTAAAGCAGATAAGAATGCCCTTGAACTTGGCTAGCTTCTGAAGCAGTTACTCATTCCAAACAATCCCAGCTGGTTTTACTGCTCCAGAACAATTGTAAAATGTATATTTTGAAAAGTCTTCAGTTAGAGGAAAAGTTTGAATTAGACCATGGGCTTTTGCATTTCAAGAAGTTATATATTCTGGTGGTGCTTCTGGTCTCTCAAATGAAGAAATCCTCAGTATATTTATATCTAAGAGAGAAGATAATTACAGAACTTCCAAATTTTAAGTTCATTTTTAGTCAATAGTTTTCAAAGCATATTTTTACTAGGACACATTTAAAATAAAAAATGTTTTCAAAAGAAATCCAAGGAAAAGTAATTGTGTTTTAATTAAGTTAGTCCTGCCTTTTCAAGACAGCTATAGTGTAGATAAAAGTTATGGATTTATTTTCTAATTATAAGATTGAAGACAGCATTTTTGTTAATTCTTCAGAAATATTTAAAACTTTAAGTAAACATAATTTCAAAATAATATTCTCTTTTTATTACTCCCTTATATCTCAAGAGGTTACAAGCACACAACAAATACAGCCTTTGCCAAAAAAAAAAACCAAACCCAGCCTTTAAAGCCACAAAGTCACATTTCAAATCTAACAGTGGCCTTCACAGGGAGTAGTTCCTGTAGTAGCCCCTAACATCAGCAGTTGGCACAATTTGTAACAATATGCAATGGCTTATTTTACACAATTTTGAAGAAAATTGCTTGTGGGCTCAGGTTAAAGCTGTCTGGTCCTCTAATACCTACCAAGATCTTAGAAAGAGCTAGAAAATTATTACTACAGTTTGTGTAATTCCATTTTAGGATATGAGTAAATGATGAGTAAATTACATGAGTGAAAAAAAATTATGAGTAAAAAAAAAAAATTATGAGAAAATTAGAAGAGTAAAAAATTAGGAAATGAGTAAATAAATTAATTCCATTTTAGGATATGAGTAAGAGTAATACTGAGGAAAATAAAGCTAGGTGAGATAGATCATGCAGAAGAAAAAGCCCTGGAGAAACTAAGGCAAAACAACATTTAGGCAAAAGTTGAAATTTTTTTGCCATTTAAATCAACTCCTCTAAGGAAAAGACTGATTTCCACACACACAGTCAGAACTGGTTGCAGTGATGCAGGTGAGACAGAAATGTTTGGTTTGGGTGTTGTTGGGTTGTGAGTCTATTTTCCCAAATGCTTTCTTTTTTAAATGAATGAGATAACTTTTTAAAATAAAACCTTTTAAAGAGCACATGTTATTTATAATTAACTATTTCTCAGTGAATCCAGAAGGAAACCCTGTTGAAGAGTAGGTCACTGCAGAACTGCCTAGCATGTGAGAGGCTTGGGCTTTTTCCACATACTCAATGAGTTTGTACTTTTATTTCCCTGCTTTTCCAGTATATTTACCAAAAAGCTTTTTGTAGCAGCCTTTTTATTCTTATAAATGCTGAGGAAAATGATAGACGCTCATTCAAGTTTTCTCTGAGACTTTAGTCTCTCTTCTTTGTCTTCATTATTTAAACTGTGTATTTGTCATTAGAAAACTTAAAGAAGATGTATCACAGCTCATGCAACAAGTTTGAACTTCAAGGTAAATGCTTTTTATCATAGCACTAAAGGCACTGCTTACAGGTTAAGGAAGTAATTGAAGTCTCTGTTGGATCCTTATAATACAGATCCCTCAAGGAACTGGAAGGCAGGTGACCACTACTAGAACTGTTTATGACAGACCCTAACTATACCAGGAAAAAAGATAAAACAAGAAACCTCTTCCTTCACAAACTGCTCCTAATGCTGAACTTTCCTAGTTTCTGGGGATCCGTTGCTTTACTTTACAGGAATATGAGTGAGACACAAGGAATGTTTACAATGTAAATCTATCAGTGTGTCAGAAGAAAAAAAAAAAGGAAAAAAAAAAATCCTGACTATTGTCTTCAGACAGGAGCAAAGATTTGGCTTAAGATAGGCAAAATGCTGCCCATTATCCTCTCAAGGAATAACCACTGTTCAAAACCACCTATATGTCAACAGTAATTATCTACATAATGTCAAATGATGCAACACTGATTTTTTTGCAAGTTCTTTTCTCAGGCAAGGAATCTGACTCGATAAATTGCTGTTTAATTAAATCAGTCAAAATCACAATCACTGAGTGTTAAATGAGAGCTGGCTAGGAGCTTCCCCATATTTTATTTCCCTTTCCATGCCTTTTCTTGCAATTTCCATTGTCACCCTTTTCATTTTTGTATAAAAGCTGATGAGAATGAAGCCCTACCTAAGTGCATCTTTTTGCATGCTTATATTTTCTAAGCAACAGGTTGTAAGCAAACTTTCCACATCAACAGGGTCTTGATCCTGCCGATCTTTCTGACAATGAACACTGTGACAGGAGGGTAGAGAATGAGTTGGCTGCAAGCCCACCCTGTCTGGGTGGGAAGAGACAGAAATGGTAAGCAAACATATGACCTGCAGTGATGAACTGGGATACATGGTTGTCCTGGTTTAACCCCAGCAGCA
>NW_008657360.1:4710-4932 GCF_000695815.1 Acanthisitta chloris | reverse complement strand
AGACCTTAAAGCTCATCCAGTTCCACCAGGCACAGCCCAGACCATGTCTGAGGTACATGGTGAAGGCCAAGGCAGGAACTGTTCCCCCTGCTGTGTGCTGCTGCTGCTCCCAACCCAGGGAGGGCTTGGGGAATCCCAGGATGGTTTTGGGCTGGAAGGACCTTAGAGATCCAGTGCCACCCCCTGCCCTGGGCAGGGACACCTCCCACCCGCCCAGGGTAC
>NW_008657360.1:0-4566 GCF_000695815.1 Acanthisitta chloris | reverse complement strand
CTGCCCCTCCATCCGTTGTCCCAAGTCCCTCTGCAGCTCTCCTAAAGCCCCTTGAGGCACTGAAAAGGGCTCTGAGGTCTCCCTGTAGCTTCTCTCCTCCAGGCTGGACACCCTCAGCTCTCCCAGCCTGGCTCCAGGGCAGAGAAGCTCCAGGATCCTGGAATGGTTTGGGATGGAAGGACCTTCAAGACCACCCAGTGCCACCACTGCCATGGGCAGGGACATCTTCTAGCCCAAGTTGCTTCAAGCCCTGTCCAGCCTGGCCTGGAACACTCCCAGGGATGGAGCAGCCACAGCTGCTCTGAGCAACCTGTGCCAGTGCCTCAGCACCTCACAGGGAGGAATTTCTTCCTCATTTTTCCCATCTAAATCTCCACTTTTCCTGTGGAAATCCACTCCCTGTGTCCTGTCCCTCCATCCGTTGTCCCAAGTCCCTCTGCAGCTCTCCTAAAGCCCCTTGAGGCACTGAAAAGGGCTCTGAGGTCTCCCTGTAGCTTCTCTCCTCCAGGCTGGACACCCTCAGCTCTCCCAGCCTGGCTCCAGGGCAGAGCTGCTCCAACCCTTGGAGCTTCCCCATAACCTCCAGCATGATCCTTCCATAACAGTTCTATGTGTGTTTCAGACAATTCTGGCATTGGGAACAAGTCGGTTTTGGAATGAAACCTCCAACTCACCAGCACAGGAAGAATCAGAGCCATGAAGCCTCCACAGAAGACAGCAAAGGCCACTGTGTAGGTCATGAGCAAGGGGAAAGTGGTGGCCAAGGGCCCCAGCAGGTTGGTGATGCCACTCAGGACAAGGTAAGCCACGTGGTAGTGATACTTCTTGGTCCAGTTCTGGTCTGCAACCCACCCTGAGAGCAGCTGGCTCAGCATCTCCGTGATCCCTGCGGGGACAGGAGGTCACAGAGCCTCAGAAAACACTTCACTTTGCTATTTTAGGCTCTTTCCACCTTGGCACATCCCAATTCCACCTTAAGGATGTGCCCACAAAGGGCTGAAAGGCTGGAAAGTTATAGAAAGGTGTTTGGGAAGTTCCTGGTGGGTTTTTTTCCCCTTTCCTTTGGTGTCTTCTGGTACCTAAATGAGCTGTAAAAGTTCTCTCAAGGGCTCTGAACTCAGCAGAACCCTCAAGGTGAAGAAGGAAAGAGAAACTTGTCTGATCCCTTGGAGGATGGAGAAAAATCAGGATAGGAACAAGAAATATGCACAGAACTTTTTTTCAGCCTCAACAAACTTTTGATACTTTGATTTTTTCACCATTCCCAACCCATTTCTCTGCACCAAAGCTCAGAGGAGCTCCCTGACAGCTCCTCTCTCACTCTCCCAATGTCCCTGCTCCTCAATTCCATGGATTTCTGGGCTCTCCTTGATGCCTTGAGAGCAAATCATTGCTAAATATTCCACATCCCTCTTCAAATCCAATATATTTTTGGCCAATAAAATATTTGCTGCTGATTGAGGTTGGAGCTGCTTTTCTTCACCCTTGGATGGCCATCCCTGCTTAGGATCATACCTGGAACTGATTTCCTGGGAAGTGTGGGGTGTTTTTTCCCTCCTTTTGGAGGTGAATATGCCAAATCCAAGTGGCAACATCCAATTTCGTGTGGGGTTGTTTTTTTGCCCTAATAATGACTTTTTCTCTCCTGAGTCAAGGAGACTTGGACTTTTTCTCTCCTGGAGCTCTTTGGATGGTTGAGCACCTCTGGATTTGTGTGAGTTTAAGCCAAGCAGGGAGTGTGGTGAGAAGGTCTCAGGAGGACACATAGCACCTTTGTAGCTCTCAAGTTGGAGCAGGGAGAGGATGGGGAACCATCTAAGTTGGGTTGAGAGAACCTCCCACCACATGAGAGTGACTCCACAAGGGGCTAAAAGGGTTTGGAGCTCAACCCTTGGCAGGAGGATTCATTCCAGCTCACATCTGGGCCTGTTTCTTGGCAAGATGTGTAGGTTTTCTTCCCTCTTTTGCTACCTCTGCCATCAGAAATGGGTTTGAAAGTTTCTCTTGCCTACCAGCCACTGAGATGAGGTAGGAACCTTCCATGCTGCTGATGCCCAAGGTCCTGGCTCTGGCTACCAGGTGGAAGAAGGGCACGAAGTAAGCCAAGTGGCTGAACACAAAAGACCAGGTGAAGATGAAGAAGACAGGATCCTTCAGTGGGGAGAAATCCAGGAGAGGCTGAGAAGCTTCTTTTTTAGGCAGTGGAAGAGCTTTGTGGCTTCTCTTAGCCTCAGTTTCTGTCTCCATGGGGTTTTTCTCCAGCCTTCCCAAGGCTGATGCATTCCCTGGCCCAAAGTCATCTCTTCCATGGGACACCACCATGGTGGGAAGCTCCTGTGCAGTGCCAAGCTGGAATTCCCTGTGAGTGACTCCATCAGGAGTTTCTGGATCCTTCTTTGGCAACAAAGTCCCACAGGGTCTGTTTTGTGCAGAGGAGCTTCGAGGCCCTTGAGGGCTGGTGGGTCTCAGCAACATGCTGGAAGGCACAAGGTTCAACATGATGCCTCCAAAAATCAGGAGAGTACCTGGAGGGAAGGCACAAGGTGATTTAGTCTTGGGAGGGAGAAGGAGGAGCAGTGGGAAATGATCTAGAACAAGTTGTGGTTTGCATTGAGCATGGAGAAAGCTCTGCCAGAAGGAGGAGATACCCAACCAGGATATCTAGGAAACCAGGAGCTTTTATTCCTGGTTTTATCCCTGGCTTTTATTCCTGGAAGTGCCTTTTTGCTGCTGTGCACCCAATAACTCCAGATCTACCTCTGGGATTTGGGGGTTTGTTTTGTTCTCCCTCATTAGAGGTTGTGCTGGACCTTCAAGTTGGCCTGAAACAACACAGTAAACTCAGGTTTTGCTTTCTGAACTCTGTTTTGCCTCTGATTTTAATGAGTGATTAAGTGTTTAATCATCAACAAGATGTCCCCAAACCACCCTAGAAGAGGCAGAGATCTTCCTTGAGGTGTTGAAGTTTAATTCCTCCAAAGGGGAGAAGATTCTTCTCCCAGCACCAGTTCCATCCTGCCCAGATAAGCCACCAAAGGCCCTGTGAGAGCTGAATTTGCCCAAGGAGGTGATGTGCTCACCTTGCCAGCCATAAAACTCGATGAGGAGCTGAGTGAAAGGAGCCATGAGGAAGGTCAACCCCATCCCAGAGCGAGCAATGGCGTTGGAGAAGGCCAACCGTGTCCTACAGCGCTTGGCTGTCACCACTGCAGCTGCCTGGTACAGACAGGCAAACCCCAGCCCTGGGGGAAGGAAAACATCAACCATCCAGGCCCCAAAAGTGACTCCTAGCCCTTGGGATTCTCAGTCCCACCACCCCAAGCTCTCTGTGCTCTCTGCTCTCCAACGTTCATGGCCTGAAGTGTTGGATTTCTCCTGTGGCACAGGGAGATTTCGTGTGTGGTGCTTAGTGTCTGAGTGTCTGAGGCTCTGCCCTCACAGGAAGAGGGTTTGAAAGGTCATGTAGGACCAGGAGAAATCCAGGTTGGTTGGGAATAGGGTGTTGAAGTTGGTGGTTTGTGTTCCTGAGCATGAAGCTTTGAGGGTGACATATCAGAGTAAGGAGCTGGGGATGCTGTGCCACCTCTGGCTGCAGAATCACAGCTTAGCCTGAGCTGGAAGGTCCACACAAGGGTCAGAGTCCAACTCCTGTCCCCACACAGGACACCCCAAAATCCCACCCTGTGCCTGAGAGCATTGGCCAAACACTCCTGGAGCTCTGTCAGCCTTGGAGCTGTGCCCACTGCCCTGGGGAGCTGTTCAGTGCCCAAACACCTCTGGGGGAAGAACCTTCTCCCAATATCCATCCCAACCCTCACCTGGCACAGCTCCAGCCATTCCCTGTGTCCTGTCACTGTCACAGAGAGCAGAGATTGGTGCTGTCCCTCAGGAAGAAGCTGCAGCTCCCCATGAGCTCTGCCCTCAGTCTCTCCTCCAGCTGCACACCCGAAGTTCCCTCAGGTTCTCCTCATCTGTCCCCACCAGACCCTCCACCATGCTGAAGGTTCCAAGAGCTGATTCCCCACATGATGCCCAGGCCCAGGCTGTGAGTGCTCACCCAGGAGGAGTCCCATGGAGATGCAGAGGAAGGGGACAGAGGTGGCCTGGGTGCTGAGCAGACATCCCCCAGCCACCAGCCCTGCCCCGGCGAGGGAGCTCGGCAGCTCGCCCAGCCACCGGCACAGCACGGCCACCAACGGGGCTGCAGGAGAGAGGAGGGACACTGGTCACCCTGCAGCTCACCAAACCACTTGGGAAGGCTTGGAGATGTCATTTGGGTCGTTCAATGTGGTGCTGGAGCAGGTGACAAGGAGTTTTGGGGTGGGTGATAGGCAAGAGAGAGGACAAGAGGTGTTGTCTGTGCCTGTAAGGGATGGGACAGGGGAAGGAGGCAAAGCTCAGACTTGTAGATGTCCTGAGTCTCCTTCCTGCCATCATGGCCAGCAGCAGCCAGGAACTGTCCCACAGCTGGAGACAATGGTGGTGTTGGGGTGAGGCTTTGCTCTAGGTCTGGACAAGGAGCCTACTGTGAGGTGTCAGAGAGTCCCAGGATAGTTTGGGTTGGAA
>NW_008657359.1:0-15298 GCF_000695815.1 Acanthisitta chloris | reverse complement strand
GGGACTGCACGCGGCCGAGCCACCGGGGCAGGGGGCGAGGAGGCAGGGGAGGGCAAGGCAGCAACGAGGAGACGGAAAACTTCAGTTGTGTTTCACGTCCAGAGCGAGCGAGGCGCTTGTCGGGCTCCCTCCTCCCAGCATTGATAATAGTTTACACAGAGTCATCGCTGCTCCAGGAACTATTGTGGAAACTTGGACATCCTTGGGATGAAGAAAAAGAGGTTTTCTGAACTGGTTCATTTCGAAACTATGCAAATATTTAACAGTTCTGCACTTTAACACTGCTGTATTTTTTCCCGGGACGAGATTGACCCAGTGTGACTGCCATGCGTGTTAACCGCTGGGGTTTACTTTTCAAGGAGAACGGCGATACACCGACGTCTTGCCATGCTCTGTTCTTAAGGTTCTTTGCAGGCTCAGGGGCATATGTTAGTGCAAACATTGCAAAGATTCATCACTGTATGACAGATGGATCATGTTAGGGTTGCAACATCACTATACATCTATAAGAATTATATTCTGCCTTTTTTTTTTTGGCGTTTGCACCCATTAGTTTTGTGTGAGGAAATCAGACTATAGTGAAAGATTTATAACATTAACACAAAAATAGTGACCTTAATGTTAAGCCATTTAGCACAGAATTGCAGCAACAGAAGTAGAAAATTCTTAACTGCAGTATATTTGGCTTTGGCAATTCAACAGAGAAATGATCTCGAAAAAGCCCCTGGCTAAGATGGATGTAGGCTCCACAGATGTAAATAACTGCACCTGTTGAAAATGCAGTCCACATGGACATGTATTGCAGATAGGGTCATCAGTTAGCAGTCAACATTTTTAAAAGAGTTTATATTGCTCATAAACTTTAGAACAAATGCCTTAGATGGAAGTTGTCCAACTTTCCAAGTTAGTTGCAATTTTAAAAAGTAAATTCTTTATTGATGCAATAATTCACTTAAGCCATCATTAAAATATCCTTGTCTGCCCAAGCATTGAAGTGTGTACATGGAGTCAAATAAGTGTATTGAAGGACATAGTCCCTGCAATTTTTCTACCTATCTGAAAAAACCTGCAAGACAGTTCTTTGTTTTCATACCTAGGAAAGTTTTTCAATTTGTCGCTGTCCTGCACATAAATCAGAAGATTTCAATCTATAATTCAGTATTATTGTGTATTTCAAGGAAGACTGAAAAAAAGAGACATATTTGGTAAACTGAAATGATTAATTTGTCCTGGAGGGGTTTCTGCAGAACCACAGCCCCTTTCTTTTAAGAAATTTCTGGTTCACACAACACTACTGCAGCTAGAAGAATATTGGAAGCTGGTGAAATATATAAGTTTTATGAAATGCATTCCAGAATAAGCTGCATACAAAGTGAAATGAGCCATCACATCTGATGAACCTTAGTGGTGCTTGCTTGAGCTGGAATACCAAGAAGACAGCCTACAGAGAAAATGACATGGGTGCTGCCAAGTTGTAAGAGGTGAGCAGGTTACATCTACAGAGATGCAGGAGGGTGGAGCCATGGCCCATTGCCTCTAGCACTGCCATATGAGAAATTAATACAAACAGCCGAGACTTGGCACACAAGAGTTGTGCAAGGAGCTCCCCTTACATTCAGAGGAATAGTTTAGCTCAGTGGGAAAGGGCCTGGTAAAGGCTTGCAGTAACCTTCTGGAAGTGCAAAGCCTCTAGTCCCCTTCTCAGTTACTATGAATGCATTATCCAGGGGCAGCCTAAAATTGCCAGAGGTTGTAGATAACCAAGCTGGCATTGGAAATGCAACCCAAACAGTCTTCTCATTCAGCTTTGCTGTGTCTTTAGTAGCCCTGGTCATCTGCAGAACATGCCACCTTGGTTGGCCGCCTCACTGCCTTTTTTCTTTCTCCACCACACCAGCCTGAGGCATTTCATATCCAGTTTTTAAGAGTTTTTGTTGCTTCAAAGCCTTGCTTTAACTGAATTTTCAAACCCCAGGATTACTGTGATTAAGAACTTGCTCTAAACCTGGAGCAAAGTGTGTGCAGGTTATGATCTGTCTTTTTCCATTTTGATAAGACAAAAGGTTTTGTCATGAGTAGGAAATGTCTCTCCAGAAGCCAGTGCAAAGAAAAAAAAAAGGATTGGACAAAATTCCTCACAAAACTGTCAGAAAATGAGTCATGAAACTGAACTGAATGTGGATGACTGCTCACTGAGTGTCTTTGTCTGGTATCAAACACTCCCTTTCCCTCCATTCCTCACCCCCCCTTTTTTTAAGCTTGTGTAATTATTCCAGTTATGGTATTAGCAATACTCCTGATATATTCCAATGCCAGCAAGATCAAAATCAGCCCCGGGAAACTGTTTTCTTTATGTATAGTTTCAACAGCAACAAGCTGTTGGATAACAGATGCTGTCCGTGAGCAGCCTGCCTTATGCAGAGCACTTACAAACCTGAGACTTATAGTCACTGCTTTTTTTGGTGTCTTCTGTTCAGTTGCTTAACTGCATCATTTAATGTGTTTTCTGGATGAAAGCCTGAGCTACCAGAACTGTTGGTATTTAAATTTTTCAGCCATGCTACTGTCCTCACCCTTCTGCATGACTACAAGCATTGGGATGGGTTTAACATGCAGGTCAATGTTTTCCTCATTCCATTATTTACAGACTTGTAGTCCTGGAGGATTCGTGGTGGTCAGCCTGTCCCCACTCTCTGTAGGATTTCTGTATTTTAAATTGTAAGTCACTGGATCAGAACTTTTCCATGGAAATAGGTGTCCCTTACCCCCAGTATATGAGACTGCACTTGTATGCATTTGTTATTTGGCTTGTTTGTTCCTTGCATCAAAGTAGTTATACCAGGAGAAATGGGTAGCTCCCCTCCCATTCCTTCCTCTCCCAACCTCTAGCTAGGAGTGATTTCACTTTACATGGTGTGCTTCTGCCATAAAACATTTCACAATAGCCTAAGGTCAAGAAGAAGAAAACCAACACTTGAGAAACCTGAAATCCATTTTTGCCTGAGGTGTGCCAATGCATTTGGACTCATTCCTGAGAAAGTGTATTTTGGGAAGTACCTTATTCTGCCGATGTGCAGTAAGTGTATTTTAAAGCACGTAAGGCAATCTCTTCCCTGCTTTTAGAGTTCTGACCAGGCTTAGATGCGAGTAAAGTGCCAAGTTGCTCAAATAGGGGCAGTTCTGGGCATGACCAAACTCTAGGTACTGAGAGGGGTTATATGAAAAGGATGTGCCTTCTGAGTTCAGACATGTTTCTAGCTGGGTGGCAGCTGGGCAGGGATTGCAGTTTTGTATTGAAATGTCTGACTTTCTCTCATCTCAATCCTGTAGTAGGTGTGTACACCTTTTATTACAGCTAGACCCTGTAGGCCTTGATCAAGATACCTTGTAACTGCCTTGGCTGGAGAGGCAAATAGATTGAAAGCTTTCATTCTGCTAGACCTTTTCTCAACCCTTTTTCAGTATCAAACTCCTTAACAAATACTGAGCTGAACCATGAACACTGGTCTATGTCAACATTATTATGTACCATTCTACCTAATTATTCTACCTAATTATTAAATGTATACCTAATTATTAAATGTATAGACATATCAGACTGTGAGAACTAGTCTCGTTAATGGGACTTAAATACCCTCTCCTAAAGGCTTATGTAGGATTGAATTTTTGTCACTGTGCTTCACTACCTAAGCATTTCATGGTCAGATCTAGGTGATAGTTGTGATAGCTCTGATAGCATAAAGTAAAATGCAAGATGAAGTAGGTACACGGGGCGAAAAAGCAGCTCTGATTGAACTGAGGCAGTTGGAAAAATAGACAAGCTTTCCTCAAGGTTTGAAGCGTGAAACTCAACATTTTATTCCATTTAGGTATCTAAAGCAGGATCTGATTCAGTGCCATGTGAAGGGATTCTTCTTTCTCCCACTTGCAGTTGGAAGGGGAAGCCAGGCAACAGATAAAACTGAATATCTAACACAGGTGACACTCACCCCTGGCCTAAAGGTGTGAGAAGTGTGTAGAGAAGAACCTGCCTCTCTACTTATATGAAGATTTAGTTGCTTCCATCTGCCTTCCCAAATTGTGCAGCAATTACAATTTTTTATGTAGCAGAGGAAATAAGTCAAGCCAAGCCCAACATTTTGCATTAATTAGTGCAGAGTATCTTCTCTGGAGGATGATACAGAGCAGGAACCTATCTTAGCTCCTCTGCATTGCCTCCACAGAAGACATTTTCTTTTTGTTGCAATAAGCTTAAAAAGAGATTAGTGTCATCAAGCTAAAATTAGCCTTTATTAATTCTCCCCTAATTTGTAAATCCCTGCATGAAGAAAGCACCTCCATTTTTAATGCGTAACTGCTGGTTCAGTCTGCCCTTCAACTCTAATTTCATGAACACAGACAACAGACAACACCGGGAAAGCGTCTGGTGTTTGACCTTGTTCCACTTGCATTTTTATTAAAAAAAACCCAAACCACATGTATTTTTCCCTGTGTTTTTAAAAGAGAGCTAATAACAGCAATAGTTTTATCTCTGCAGGTGGGGGAATGACCACACCCTGTAAAAATAAGGGACTTACCATTCTTTGGCTTCCACTTAATATGAGTGTGTGGTCTGAGGTCCCAGAGCTGCAGGGATGTTCTGAACTTTTTAGTCAGTGAATGCCAAGAGTGAACTTTTCGGATAGGTGGGAACAGGGTCTTCATTTACTAATATGTCAAAGTTTCTATTAAGAATTTATTTCAATTTATATGGTGAACAAGTAGGGTGGATAAAGATAAGATACAAATACAAAAATTCTAGAGTCAGATTAGGAGGATTTTAGGAAACAGCTCTCATAAGAAGGCAGGTTAAACTTCTTTGTGAATTCAAAGAATAAAGCCCATAAATACAAATCAGAGGTTAGTTCTGTATGTTAGTTGTGATCTTCATGAAAAACAAGATGCTGAAATATTTTGTTTGTCAGAACTGAATCTCCAGCTCATGATTGTAGATCTGAGGTCTGCAGTAACACGGCTGGAATTGGAACATCTCACACTTACTTATAATAGCTCTACCATGAAAATGAAAAGTCTACTTTTATTAAGAGCAATAACATTTTCTCCATTCCATAGAGGGAAAGAAGATGCATCAAAGTAGATGACCTGAATCAGGCATAAATTTTCCTACCTTTGTTACAGACAATGAGACTAAGTTTCTGGACTCCCTTGTCTAAATTCTGATTTGTAAGTTGCTATTAAGGGATCAGCTGGGTTGGTTTATCCACATTTTGAGCAAATTGGAGACTAACTTAAGGAACCTACCCCTACATCAAAGAGCACAGTTCAGTGCCAGTGCCCATTCAGTTCCTGCAGTCCAACACTGCTGTAAGCCATTGACAGTATCAGCTCTGCCACAGCTTTGGGACGTCTGTCAGAACTGTCAGATCCATAAAATCCTGAGACCTGCCAGCCAGAGTTGCCTGAGGCAGATTCACAATTGGAGACTAACTTAAGGAACCTACCCCTACATCAAAGAGCACAGTTCAGTGCCAGTGCCCATTCAGTTCCTGCAGTCCAACACTGCTGTAAGCCATTGACAGTATCAGCTCTGCCACAGCTTTGGGACGTCTGTCAGAACTGTCAGATCCATAAAATCCTGAGACCTGCCAGCCAGAGTTGCCTGAGGCAGATTCACACTATTGGAGAGTTTTTTCTGCTTCCTTCCATTTGTTTTATGGATGAATTAAGTGTATTTGCCAAGCCAGTTTACCCACAGTCTAACAGTGCATTTCATATTTTCTTATAGCAAAAACACATCTGTTGCAGAGAAAGTTGCTGCTATAAAATATGTAAGAAACAAACAGCTTTAATTACTTAATTACAATCTTGCTTGAGTCTTGTAGCAGCTAGAGAAATGGTGAAACAAACTAATTAATGATAAGCCTAAATCAAAATCAGAACAAACCAAACTATTCTTCCTAATTGTCTGTGGTAGCTAGAGCCTGATGACTTCAGTAAGCTATTTAAGAATGCATATATCCAGGAGTGCAAAATGTAAAATGATACATTTTTCTCTGGGGAATGGCCTCATTCTAAAAAGTTCAAATCCAGACTTGGGTTCCCTCAAAGCTTAAGCTTTTATAGGGCTCCTTTTAGACACAAGAACTAGTACCGATTGATTTATTTTCTTTTTCTTCTAAATGAATTCATAAAGAGGATATTTTTCAGTGGAAAATGTCTTTGTAAAAATCCTTGGACGTTGTAAAAGAAAATAACTCCCAAAAGAGTTCAAGCCTAGCCTGGCCAATTTTTATTTTCAAAGGAGTTATTTCCATTTTTAACATCAGAAAGGTATTTTGAAGAACACATCTGAAAAACAAGCTAACTTCTTGCAGAATAGAAAAAAAAACAAGAGAAGTTTCCATGGGTACTAATCATTAAGATCCAGTTTTTGAAAGCCACATGAATCCCTCCCTCAATGGCATAAATGCTAAAAATGCTTTTAACATACAAAGATGTTCTTAATGTACAAAGAATATACAGTGTCAGTTAGCTTCTTTAGGCCAATAAGCGAGAATAGGAAAATTCTGCAGCTCATCTGTAAAGAAAGCATGTGCCTGTAAAAAGAATTAAGCAGTTTTTTGAATGTTGCCAAAATTCTGCAGAGAGACCTGCTTCAGAGAAAGCAATCATTCCGTATGGGCTCAATTACACACAGAGATACATAATTTTCTACTATAAATATGTTAATCGTATCGATGCTTATCCGTCTGTTTACCTCTCACGTGTTTCGGAAGAACTGCATAGTATTCTATGCTGTTTGGCATTTTAATTTTTTTTTTAAGCTGAGAAATCTGGAAACAAAATGAACTTGAAAATGGGAAACAGCTGACATTTTATTATATACCTCGTTTGATAAGAAATTTGAGACATCATTTTAGAAAATACCATTCTAAATCATACAAACAATTTACAATTGCAACTTACCATCTGTATTTAAAGAAAACAGCAGCAGAAGCCCATCAGAAGGCTAATTTAATTTTAATGTACCTCTGTATGTTCTGTTGTTCTGGTTTAAAAAGTCATACTGGGTGCAGAAGAAAGAAGGGCTTTTTTAGGGGCTAGGCTTTGAAGTAGCAAATAAGCAACACAGTCAAGTCAATAGGTTAGGAGAATTAGACAAGGATACCAATTACACTCACTTGCCTTCTATAAGAGCTTGCTACCTAGTTAAAGTGCTAGCATAGTGTCTGTTGCTTTAAATATCACAGTGATCACACTGGTAATATACAGAAATAGGCAGGGCTGCATTTACTACACCCCATTTTTAATATAAACCATTTCTCATAAACAGGTATTTCCAACTCTTTTGCATAGTCTTGTATGAAAACACTTAAAATCTTTGCTCTTACACGCCATCATATATAATTAATATACTAGAATTGCACAGCAACACTCAAAATCTACTTAGTTCAGAAATGGAAGCTTTAGTCATCTAGAGTCAGTTTTTGTAGCGTCTCACTCTTGCTGCCTAATAAGTTGGTTAAAATTCACATATTAGAGAAATAACGCTTCAAAGAAAAACGATCAAGTGTCATTTTACAAAGGTACAAAATATACAGCAAAGTTACCTCTCATTAAATAAAATATACAGATTAGCTGATGTTCCAAACCATTAGCAAACACCTTATTTTAAGAGACAAACTTCTAGGGAGCTTTCCCACCCCACCCCCAATATTGGAGGATTGCACAACAGTTCCTTTCTCTGTATGTTTATGCAATGAGTCACGTTCACTTTAACTGCTGATAACAGAGGACTGGGTTTATCATTCTGCACAGTGAGGCCAAAAATGATCCCTGGTGGAACTGCAGTAATGTCAATGTGAAACCCTGAGATCAGTTTTGTCTGAGGTATCACCTACTCATTGAAATATTTATAGTAATAGTGCCAATCGTTATCACTGTGGTGGCTATTAAACGTCCAAGAGAATTCTCCTGTAATGTAGCAATCAACGTACCATTAAAATAAAGTGTTGCCAATATACTCCGCGATCACTCTGTTGTTCAAACAGTGAGCTATGGAAACTGCCTACTTATTTGTAAATAGATCTCCCTGATAATAAATGAGTTTTAGAAAAAATAGCATGTTCCCACTTAAACCAGCCATTGCAATTTAACAGTTTGGAATGAATGGTAAGTGCTTGTATGTTAGGTTAGCAAAGAAGTATAACACCAGCTATGACTACAGCAGTGTCACATCCCTGATGTTTACTCTTGGTCCAGGCGTATATTAACCATGGCAAAGCATCGGCCTATGCTCTGAAAGAATGGTACGACGAAAACATCTGTCAGGCTCTTCCACACAGTTTGCACTGAAGGCAAGACCATGAGACAGGTTTTCACAAAAGGCACCACAATCCTGTAAAAGAGAAAATTAAAGATTTGAAGACTGGTGCTGCTACAGGACAGGGAAATCAGGATAACCAAACACAAGTGTGACATCTTATGGAAGTGATTTTATAACTCTAAATATTTAAACGAGTTGATTTTATTCTCTTGCACTCATTCTCCATCAGTTTTGTTTCCTCACAGCCTCACACCTGCACATGCAGAAGCATCATGATGCATGTGGTCCTCTGGCCAGACTCATTTGTGTATAGCACAGAGGACAGGAGACGCCAGCTTACTTGTCATCATGTCTCTGCTTCCTAATCGGCAGTTTTTTGACAAGCCTTTTAAAATTATGAACTTCTGTTGTTTTCTCCCTGCTGGCAGGGCTGGTGTACACAATATGCTGTAGCCCTGCTGCAGTTTTCTGTGGCTGAAGAGCATAGTTGTCTCCTAAGGACTCATCTACGCTGTGGTTGTATCTGAATGTGGGGCTTTGGGGGTTGACAGAAACACCATGTTTCCCAGCTTGACTGACTGGAAATGGTGCTCTTTACAACATGCTCTTGCTGTGCTGTCACTTCTGGTGTTTTTGTACCTGTCTCTATCCCACGCACACAAATGCACATTACCATTGGTGTCTCATTCCTACCAATCTAGCATCCCTGTTACAAGCTGCTACAATAAAACAGGAACAGGAAAGCAATATCCAGTTACATCAGATTCCTACAGTACAGAGACATGCCGCATCTCAGAAAAATGGGCTGATCCTTGTAAAGGTTTTCATTTGTGGGTGAGAAATGTATGTAGAATGAGGTCAAAACTCTTTGTCAGGGGAAAAGATCTTGAAAGTATGGTGCTTTCAACTCCTGAGCACTGGTAAGCATCTGGGGATTGCCCTCCATATGTACCAATTCCAAAGCAATGTAATTAGTGGTGGCTTAAGGCAAGCACGCTAACAAGGGAGGTGAGCCAGAAGTGCACATATGGGCAGCTCAGGAGGGCCAGTGGATACATGGTAACTGACAACACTATTTTAAATTATTATCCTTTCTTAATGATTTATTGACCTAACCCCCGGTCATTTCATGAAGCAGGATGTTCTTACTTGGGTGCAGACAAACTAAATGTATAAATAACTTTTGTAATACTGAAGTGGTACTAGAGCAAGGTTTTAAAAAAACCCCTCTGTGTCATATAGAAAATATTTCCTAAATTAGGTAAAAGAAGCTATACATTCTCTTGATAAAGATAATAAACTCTGTTCTAGTTTGCTGTTGTTGTTGCATTCTAAATTTAAGTTACCGATCTTGCATCCACATAATTCCGCTGCAGAACTCTCAGTGACTTTGGTTGGAATGACAGAAAATATTTAATTTACTATATCATCGTAGGTCTGAAAAAATAAAGTACTCTGTATTTACAATGCATGCCGCTCAGAGAAACAGAGTAGAAAAAACCCTAGCACATTTGAAAAAAGTTGAAGGTTAGAATTGTACAAAGTCAAAATTAATTACTTTCATTGTTTATCTAACTGGATTCTCAGCTTTTGTCATACAATGCAAGCCATATACTAGTATGTCCATGCTGCACTCTAAGCTAGGCCAGATGGATTTAAACAATAATAGTTTTTCTAAAACCTTCTCTTTTGTCTCTGCTGAAACAGCTAGTAATATACACCCCTTATAGAACTGTGAGCATTACTGGAATGATGTTTCTCTAGTTTTAAACTGAAACCTGTAAATTCTGTGCTTTAAACCCACCTATAATATTACTGCATATAGAATAGATGATTTATAGAGATTAAAATTAGGCCTTCACCTGTTAGAATACAGCTGATAAACATCAGTAATGCAAAGGAAAAAAAAGGTATTTCTCCAAGCAACACAGGGAAAACACCAGAAATGGCTACTCAGCTTGTGTTGACTTCACCTCTTTTCCACTTCAGTTAGTTTATAAAGGCTATGTCACTGCTCCTTTGCTGCCGTCTAAAATTAATTTGGCCTGAATTTTTAAAAAATCTAACTGAACTGGAGAGAAGTGGAAAAGACAACATTTCTATTGGACCCTCTGTTGACAGGATCACACAAAACACAAACTAAACAGATACCACACTATGCCGAAGTTTCAGAGAAAAATGGGGAAGGCTGGAAAAGCAGTGATCATACTACTTGCAACTGCTGTAGAGGTCATTCACACAGTACCAAATCTCAATCTACTTTGATAATCTTAAATAAAATTAACATTAAAATATTTTAGTAATGCTTTATAATTTTTAGCACTTGCTATGCAATTTCATTTTGCGATGCATGCAAAAACCAATGTCAGCTAACTTCATAAAAGGATACATGAAACATGATAGCAACCAAAGATAAGTAATATAAGTACTTTTCAGTTTTAAAATAAAAGTTAGTCTACCCAACAACTACTCAAACATCTTTCCTCAGAGAAGAAAATCCTTTGCACCCAAGAGAGCAGTAGAAGGTATTTTCTCATTCGTAAAATATATGAGCATGTGTATATATGTATTTACACATATACAAATCCACATGCTGTTTTCCATAAGGTATATTATCCTACAGTGCAGCATTTCCAAATCATCAGAGGGTGCAATGTGCCTTCCATGGAGTGACCAGGCACACTTCAAAAATAAATAACCAGATGCCATTAGAAGCCATGTATTTGTTTTTATGACCTGACATATATAACATATACATCCTTTACTCACAATGCTGTGAGTTTACCCTAGACTGCACTTCTATTCACAGAGACAGTAACTGCTTGCTTGAGTAGTCTTACAGTGAGACTAAAGTCAGCATATCCCAAGGATATCAACATTGATGCAATATTGGTACTACTAGTGTTACCACATAGTCCAGCATTGGGAAGAAAATTAAAGCTCTGTTGAATTTGTCATCTATGCTGAAGCACAGCCAAGGCATGTCAGCTACCTACGTGACCTCTCACTGAATCTTGCTATGTATATATATTATAAAATACCCATCCCTTAACTAAGTGGAATGAATCCTGTCTTTTGGGAACTGTTGAACTGAGAAGAGCAAATTACCCCACTTTTTCCATCCTATCCTATTTTCTCTTCATTCTGCTTGAGGCATGACATCTACAAAATTAGTCTGCTCAACCTTTCTCACTTTTGTTCCCATTAAGTTTTTTTCCTGCTAATCCCTGAGGGAGCATTGTCAAGAGCAAACACCTCTTGGAAATGGCAGAGCACAATTTAATTTCCACTGATAAGAAGGATAAACTTTTCACAGACTTGGGAAATAAGGTTGGGATAGTCACGTACCATTAATTCAGATTCTTGATTGAAAGTGAAAAATCACATCCTCTCCTGTAAAGTTTTTCAAAATGGAATCTCAGATATGTCTCCATGCGGTTTTTCAAATGCTCTATGTTTCTGTGCTTAATTACCTAATTCCAAGTATGCAGACATACTACATCATGACTTTGAATTAAAAGTCTTGCATTGCTCTATAACACAAGCAAGCACTGTGAAAAGACAACTAACTATTACCTAGCAGTTGTGCAGCTTTTTGTTATATCCCGTTAAGCCTTGGCATGTGAGGCAACAGATAACAACCAAAGCCTTTCAGGAGCAATTCACAGTATATGAAGTGCATTGAAATCAAACACTATATATCCCAGGACCTGGGTTGACTGGAAAAGATAAAACTACAAAGGAAGCAAGACAACATCCACTTTCTTCCTCTTCAGAAACCAAGGGATATATACTGGACTTCAAAGAAGAGATATCAAGGCAACACCACCAGATCATAAGGTGGGTGTTCATGGCATAGCTTTCGATTTCAGGCAGTCAGAAGGGAGATGGTTTTAAGGTTGAGTATGATAGTGGTAAGTCATGCAAATGAAGTTCTGAAGAAAACAAAAAGGTAAGAAATTATGGATGTCCATATCTACTTCTCTCCATGTAAGTCCTGGCTACAAGCCAAGAGATGCCCTGAATACCTACTGCTCCAGCTGATGACAAAAAGTATAAAGCTGTCTGAGTCCTTGTGCTTTACAGCCCATCTCAGATCCAGGAATCAAGTTATGGATCCACAAATGAACCACTGATTATTAGCGTAAATACGCAACACAGCAGAACACTATTCAGACAAGACTACAAAAAAGCATATATGAGATTCAGTCCCTGATCTACAATAAATGTAACAATTTTGCATATGCTGCCTCATCAATAAAGGAAAAGAAATGTGAAGTAGACTTCCTTGAACTGGCTTGTATGTAGGCCACCAACTTGCTGGGTGGCCCAGTTTCAGCCCATCAGTATCTTTACCAGGTAGTGTCAAACCAGATTCTGGCTCAAGCAGCCAGTTTGGGAGCAAGAACAGAATACGCTCCATCTTTATAGTTGTAAACGAAGAGTAAAGTATATTATTACGTATTATTATATATTTCTTACTCAGATTTCTTTTTGCTTTCCATGAAGTCTCACATATTTGCTTCCTTCTTTAGCAGTCATTTTGCTGTTGAAAGACAATGTTTACTATCAGGTATGAGGGGGGAAACTCACAAGGTGTCCTTGTGGCATGAGAAATGCTGAGTCAGACTTTTAGCATGCTGACAAAACTGCAACAACATGTGGGATAGTAAGCAGAGCTTCGTGCCCGAGCACTTCCAAAAGCTGTTGAAACACTTTTGAATTTAACCTCAGGAAAGGCTCCCTTACGACATATCAACACCACCATCTCACTGGTTTGGCTGATGAAAACGCCGCAGAGACTCAGAATGGCAGCCCTCTGGGAGGGTGTGCCCAGGGTTTTCCCATGACATTTAATCATATTAAGACAGGGTTATAATGGAATTCCCTTCATCTCACCAACAAAACAAGGAGCTACTAATTTTTTCAGACCCAATGGGGCTACATGGGAGCCATCTGCACTACTCCTGTACTACCCTCTCAAATGCAGAAATGTTTAACCCTTTACTCCCATGAAATCTGGAACACGAAGAAGTGCAGAGAAGCTAACTTAGTTTCAGTGTGTTCCACCTTTGTATTGGAAGAAATCCAGCTTGTGTTCGTGGGAAGATGAGACAGTATTGGCTTTGGATGGCAGCACAAGAGGGTGCAGGTAACACTACTGAGTTACATGATTCTTTCATCCCCATCCCAGGAGCAAGGAAGCTCAAAAGGAAAGATCAATTCTGCAGTGACAATGAACATAGGCAAAGAAAATAAGTTGTTTGGGAAGCAAGTGTTTTCAGAGAAAATCAAGGGAAACTTTCCCAATGAAGTACCATATTCAGACAGTCTTATTTCAGATGTAATGAGAACCCACAGTTCCTGAGACTCACTAGGGACTACTTGCATAAATAGAAACTGACCTCTGAGTCCTGAAACAGTGAAACTCATGTCTATGTATCCAGTCTGTGAAATCCAGATACAACATCATTCTGAAGCACAAAAAAAGTACTACAGTTAATAAATTTGTCCTGGATGAATTTTCCATAGATGTTCCACTACTGGAAACCTATATACTCACCATATCCTTTTGCAGTTACACTGTACATTACGGCAAAATGACAGCTGACAGACATAAAAGTCTGGTCACACTCTGCTCTGTTCATAATAATTTGGGAACCAGATATGTAGCAGGTGGGCAGCTCTAAACTATATTGCAACTCCTTTAGATATTATGCAACACTATGCTCCAAAATTCAAGTTTCAATCCATTTTCAAAGTGGCTCATCACAATGTCATCAACCTAAACCTTTATTCCACCTTCAAAAACTAAAATCTGCACCACAGGTTCAGATAACCAATGTTTACCTAGCACTTTGATTTTGTTTCCAGTTTCTTTATTCTGTTTTGTTTTTCTTAACAACTTCTTCATGATTCCAGTGTTACCCAAGTCAAATGAGACTCTGACCAAACCTCATGTATTGGAAAATCCTGGTTTGTGGGAATGATGTTAATAATCTGAATTCATCCCTTCCTCTGGAGCCTGCTGGATCCTCAGTAATTTCTTCTACCTCATTCTTTTCCCTGCCTTTCTTCCTTCTCCACAATCATCTCCCTTTCTGATCTCAAGGAACTCTTCTCTGATACTCTGACAGGTATATTATGTTTAAACTATAGCAGGTTTGCTGTGACTTGGAGGGCCACTGTAATTGCCTGTGAACTTGGGCCATGGCCAGAAGCTTAGCAGGGTTTTTTGCTTAGGTGGAAGTGCTTTGGGGCACTGCATCTAGAGATAGCCATGTACCAGATGTAAGGCAGTGACAGAACATTTTGTGGCAGTAACAAAGAGTGAGCTGGGCCCTCAAAAGCTTTCTTCAGTCTGTGAGGAAAAAAATGAGAGAGGTAACTGTACTGAGAAGATGTCAGGTGTTAGTAATACTTCGGTCTAGGTATTTCGTTTAAAATACATACTTGAACAAATTCTGTCCTTCAGTTTTTAAAAAAAATAAAATCATTATTATTCCTCCAGAATCCAGCTGAAGCTGGAACACATTGCTGTAGGTGCCATCCAAATGGTAATACTGGCTCTCTGCCCCAGGAGCTTACACAGTCATGACAGACTGCTGCTAGAAGCAGGGCAGGGAACCGAATCACGGAGAAAACATTGCGTTCATTTCTCTCCCTTTAAAAGTAAAGCGGTTAACATAAGCTGCTTTGACTCCCGGTTGTAAAGACCGCGCCCGACGGTTGGGCAGTAAGGACAGCACGGTGAGAGCTCTGGGGGCGGCAGAGCCCCCGCCCCGCCGGGCACGGCAGGCGCTTACCAGATGTGCAGACAGCTGAGCGTGGCGAAGACGATCCCCACAACCAGGGCCAGGGGTATGGCAAGCACCAGCGTCAGGACCTTGTAGATGACGTACTTGCTGAGCTCGAAGAGAGCGTGGCTGCAGACCCAGACGTTGTCGAAGGAGTGGGTGAGCTCGGGCTCGG
>NW_008657358.1:3304-6691 GCF_000695815.1 Acanthisitta chloris | reverse complement strand
TTATGTGCCTTTTTACTGCTATTATTTCTACTTGAATCCAAATGCACTTAGTCCCTAATTCTCATAATCATTTTGCAAAATTTGCTGATCATTAAGTCCTACCTTCTGTTGTTAACCACCTACATGTATGTGTCTGTACACAGCCCCCAAAATGAAGGGTATTCATGCCTGCAGAGAAAAAACAGCCCAAAGATAGAGATTCTAAAGCTGTTAAAAACAAAATTCCTTTTTGAGAAAACCACAAAGCACATACTATTTCTGGGATTCCACCCGAGCTTGATCAATACTAATGAAGAAGAGCTCTCCCAAAAAAGCAGCTTCCATGAAAATGGGCAAGAGATTCTTTGTGCAGTCTTAATGATTTTGAGAGAGACTTCTCCCCTGTGAATTGCCGTAGGAGTTTGCACCCCTTCCCCCACACTCAGCAGAGGCAAGAACATATGACTATCCTCATGTAAGGCAGAGCAGTGTTAATAATGCTGCTGTATTGATCAAATTGGGCTGCTTTGTCACCAGGGACATCTGGGAGGATTTATTCTGACTCTAAGGCTGTGCCTCCTAAAGTGTGTTTTCCAGTCCTTTCACGAGGCATAGGGTGTGTTGTGCTTTTTGTCTAGGCCTGCAGGAGTGACACTTTGAAGAGATTTTGTGCTGTCCCATCATGCTCCCTCTCTCACTTCTCACAGGGCTCCCACCTCACTCCCACTTGGAGCTGGATGTGGCCCGACTTCAGAATTGCATTGTGGAGACATCCAGTTGTTTGCCCTTCGAGAGTGCCTGGAGGAGCAGCCACTGGCTATTGGAATTTGGATAAACAAAGGGTGACGGGAACAGGAGAGGCTTCCTCTTTGCTTAGAAAGTGAGCAAAACATCAGTAAGAAAGCAGCATAGAAGGAAAAACATGTAGAGGGTGTTTTCCCACCCCCCCCACCCCTTCAGCTGATATTCATGACCTTGTTAAAAAGATCAGTCTGCTTCAGAGACTGCACGTGGTCAGTTTTAAGTGTAGGGTGAAACTGAATGTGGCTTTTATTTTTCCATCTGATAAATTGCCAATTGCAGGTTTTACTTACAGAACGCTCTGAGTAGTCTGAGAAGAACACAATCACCTTGATATTATATTTATGAGTAAAAATGGTATGAGGCAAAGAAAGCTCTTAGCTCACATGTAAAGAAGACTTTTAATGCAGTTTTTGCTTCCAAGAATGCATCATTACTCATGGCAGGGAAGGGACACATTAGCAGGCTTGACAGGAGGACTGAAATGCCTAGGGGCACTCAGAGGCTTGCGGGGGCAATTTGATATCATGCTGCTTTGACAGGTGTTGGGAGCTTGGTGCTGGGTAGTGATAGGACATCTGCAGAGCAGGTAAGGGTTAGAGAGACTTTGAATGGAGGAAAACCCCTGAAGTCTGCTCTGGTGGGAGCACCTCTGAGGTGCTCTGAGCAGAGCCCACAAGTTCAGAAGTGTTGCAATGTATTCTGCAGGGGCTCAATGTGGCAACCAAGTCACAAGTCATGCCTGGAGAATTGTCCTGAATGCATAGGCTGCCAGTAGTGCTGGCTATAGCTAAAGCAGTACAGTTTGAGTGTGCTTCTTCCTCTTTCTGAGTCCCAGTTCCTGGACTCCTGGATCTGGAGCAGAACTTTCCAGCAGTCCAGGCCACCACAAAATATTTTGTCTCTGGCTTCAACTCTGATATCGTGCAGCCTCTTGGGAAACACAACTGCTTGGGAAGCTCACCACTTGGGAAGCAGAGCCGGCTGGAAGCAAAGTAGCAAAATGCTCCCAGGAATGTTCCCTGCAAAGCAGGGACTCAGCTTGTGGTCTCTTGTACAGCTCCTCCTCTCCCAGCATAAAGGCTACCTTTGTGTGTTTATAACCAAAATAAAATTGCAGCTTCTGATGCTGTAATTTGTACTTGGGGGAACATAATGTTTGTGTTTGCTACTGCAGGGATTGTACCAAAGCAGGGCAACAGAGGTCTGAAGTGTTTGGGATGACACAGTAGCTGGCTACAGGCTCCACTATTGAGGTCTGCTAAAAACAGCTTTAGTTAAACAGTATTGATGATAAACAAAATGCCAGGAAGGATTGGTTTTACCTTGGGGAAGAGGTCCCCCCTCCTGCAGCAGGAGCGGCTGTCCTTCCTCAGTTTCTGCTCATCCCCTTCCCAAAAACCACTCCAAGAGAGCATGGCTGCAACGTTGCTAGCTGTGGCATTGGAGACATCCATCCCATCTCAGAAAGACAATAGAGGGAAGGAGTGGTACAAAGCCAACCCACAGAGGCAAGCTTATCTCAGGAGATGCTATATGGACTTAAATAGAGTGGAAAAGGTAAATCGTGGTAAATAGGATACTTAAGGTAAACTAAGTATATTTTTAAAATGTCTGAGTTGGAAATGTTCAGATAACATGTCCACTGTTGGGTTCATAATGACTACAATATGTTTCCTCTTTTCCTTGTTGGTAAGTGGGGTTTGTTTGTTTCCTTTCTGGGGAGTGGTGAGGGACCACAGTTCCCTGCACTGCATGTTCAGTAGTGAACTGGAGCTGTCTGTGGCAGTTTAATGCATAGGTCTGTAGTGCTGTGAGCATGATGTATCCCAATTCCTGGCATCATCAGCATCATTTAGGCTTTTTCCTCTCAAGGAAGGACACAGTGTTGAGTGTCATTTGGTTTGCTCAAGGAAGATACTCAGGAATGGGTCCAGAAAGCCAAAAGCCTCACAGAAAGCCTCTCAACAGCGTGGGAGCAGGCAGAAGGGGTGCCAAGAGCCTTGCCAGTGGAGAGAGGTGCAAGGTGGTGCTGAGTGTTGTGCTCAGTGATGTACCTGGAATTAATTTGGGAACCTTCCCAATTAATTTTAGGGTGAAAGGTGCCAACATAAATTTGAGGCAGGATCTGGTGTTTTCTGCAGTATTCTTCAATACATTTCTAAGGATATTTGCCAGGAGAAACAGAATATTTAAGAGAGAGCATGAAAAGGGACAGTGACTTGCCTTGACTGTGAGGTTCCTGCCCAAGTAAAGAGTGTTGCTGGGGAAATGCAGTGTGAAGAAACAAGGGAAGGAGAGTGTGCTTGCAGGGGAAGAGAGGCTGAAGAGAAGAGCCTCTTTGAGATCCTGGAGTCAAACAGGTTTCTGAGAAGGGCTTAAACAGGTCCTGTCCAGTCCTTCACCTCCTTCTGACCTGTTTCTGCTGATGTTTTGGCACATCACCCAGCGAGTGCTTTTCAGCAGCCTCCTTAGAATAACAGAGTACCACCCTTTGGGCCTTCCCAAGTTCTCTGTGGACTTGGGAATCTGCAGGTGCCCATACAGGGCATTCCTATAGTAACAAAAGGCAGGCTTGTGTGCAGAAACATCTTGAATTAAGCATGG
>NW_008657358.1:0-3273 GCF_000695815.1 Acanthisitta chloris | reverse complement strand
AATGCCAAGACGTTTCATTCCTTCTAGGCTATTTTCTGGCTGCTTTGCTATTAATAACTTTGTCCTGAAATAGCACTCTGATTTTTCAGCATATTAAAATCATAACAACTGGGTAGGTGTCCACAGTCAACAGAAGAAAGTGAGCCAGCACGAGAGTCATGGTTGTGTAAATTGACTTGCAGAGGTGTGCTGACTCTGAGCAGCCTGGACCTGACCCGCTGAGCTTTCTCAAGTGAGTAAATGGCAGGGCTCTTAGTGGGATCTCACGTGCCATGCTGCAGCTGGTAGCTGTACAGTCTGCTGGAAGTCATGCTGACATGAGTCTGATCCATGATCCTTTCATGGGGAGCAAGCAGTGCTCATCTGGTTCTGACAGATCACCTTGAGATGCTAATGATGTCCACAAAAGGCTGTGCCAGATCTCCCTTTTGTATGATTGAATGCATTTTGGGGTACAGGTCTCCTCAGATACCTGTGGGCAGCTGTCTGGGTTGCTGTAGAGTCGTTGGGCCACTACTGGCAGGCTCTTCACCAATGTGCTCTAGCAAATTGCTGTCAAAGAGGATCGTGCTGCTTTTGTCAGAGTGTGTAACAGCCTGAGTGCACTGTGAGATTTGAGGCTGATCAAAGTGCCTGGTGGCTAGAGTTTTGGAACAAGACCCTTGGCAAAGCAGTATAGAAAAGAAAAGCAGGGGAAAAACATCCTTGAGTATAAAGGAGCAACCTTTGGAGGGCATCTGTCTTGAAAGTGAAACACCCATTTACCTGCAGTGGGGCGTTCAAGCATGAAGGTTGTTGTTCCTGTGCACAGATGATGAAATCTCTGGCCTGGAAGTGGCAGAAAGCAGTTTGTGAGTAGCCCATATTGACTACCCAAAATTAAAAAAAAAAGACAAAAAAGAGAGATAAAAAACCAAATCCAGTTATCAGGATGTCTGAAGTTGGTGTTCTTAAGTTCTTCCTATTTTTCCGTTTGGGCCGCACTGTTTCTAATAAAGTAGACAAGATTTGTAGTATAACATAACCATCTCCAGCCATCAAACCCCATCAGATTCTGCTTAACATAATCCACAGAGTTAAGTGGTGCTAATCAAGAGCAGAATTTCATGGAGTTTGAGTGTTGGCAAGGTCCTCAGCTGCTGTAAACAGGAACCGTGAAATCAGGGCTGCTCTATGCTGATTTACCCCAACTGAGAATCCGGTTGTGCTTCCCATCGCTTTGTTTCTAGCCTGAGTGTTTTTTCTCGGTGCAGCGGTGAAACTCAAGTCTGTTGTCTTCTCTTTTCCTTGCCCAAATTGGCATATTTATCACAGTAGCACATGCATCTTCTTGCTCTTGTAAGATAACAAATTGCCAAAATGCTTAAAAATATCATAAAAATAAAAAGCAGCAAATAAATGGCTTTTTCTACATGTGCTCGGACAGTTGCCATGCTCCTCCTAAAGTTTAAGCATCAGCCAGATAGCCCAGTGCTCCCTGCATGGCTGGGCCAGGCTTTGGTCCTATATGTTTATTATCATTTAGAAGAGGGATAAATGCTTTTTTAGTCGTTTTTGTTCTGTCGTTATTCTACAACGCATTCCCCTCCTTCCTCCTGCTTCCTGTTTCCCAGACAGGTCCCCCCTCCACCTCTTCCTCCCCACAGCCAAAAATAATACAAAAGGGAACATACAAAAGGTTTTCTGAGCCCTGGGATGTGATAATGAATGGGCGTCATGTGCAGGGTAGATACAGTAGTCCTGGCACAAAAATGTTGATCACACAAAATCAAGGTGAGGAATTGCACGTTTTGGGGTTAGGAATTCAGTGTTATGCATCTTCTTGTTTAATATATTTTTAGGTCAGAGCAGATGAGATGACTCACAGCCCAGAACTCTTACGAAACGCACTGTATATTGAATGTATTGATCACATCTCTACTCCAGGTTTGATTTAATAAGCTAATTGTGGAGAATTGTGCTTATGAATATGCTGTTGCTTGCAAGTGTGCAAACATGACTGGTGAATACATTTGTGTCAGCTGTTGGGTAGGAAATGTTAAGCTACCTCTGGATGTTAATAAAACATCTCTAAAGAGTACATTTTTTCATTCATGAACCTATCCAGAGTAATTACAAGGAATCCAATTCTGCTGTGTAACCCCACTGCAATACTTTCTAAGGATGAATCTTAATTGAGGATCGAGACCTAAAATATTGCTCTGCTTTGTATATTCCACAGCCGTCAGCATTTGCTCTTGCATATCCATTTCCTGAGAGAAGTTTACCACACTCTGGGGCATGCTTTGAACCTGGTCCTTTGATTTTAGTGGGAGCTAACACTGGCAATTCAAGGAGCTAATTGTGCCTTTTTGCTATTTATAATGCTTCTAAACTGGACGACAACACGTTAAATGCACACTCGGTGAAGTTTGGAGAAAAGTTTGCTGTGAGGACCATTAACTGGCTCACTCAAAGCCATCCCAGGTTATAGAGATAAATGTTCTCTTCATAAACATTTTTAAACACTTTTTTTATATATGTAACATAATATGTGTTGTATAACTTATATAAGATGTTACAATTACATCTATGTATTTAATTTATCTACTAGTCATTGTATGGCAACTTGCTGTCTGGACTGTATGGCAGCATGCATGTGGTGGTGTACAAGCACACATGGCTTTTATCATATTTTGATACTAGCACAATGGACTGCCTGCACTCTTGAATTCTTGATTTGGCCATGCTTAATCCTTTGCTGACATTGGTGCTATTTTTTTATTGTTGTGACTGGTTGTCAATATTTTTTCTGTCTTTATTAAGCAGTCAAAAAAAATAACAAAAGCCTCTAAAGCCCTGGTTCAGTGTTTTCAGATTTCATTTATCCTTTTTTTTTAATCTACATGTCTATCAAATTCCACCATACTTAGCTGCAGTCCTTTGTTCAGTCTCTTATAACTAGTGCACTAAAATTCTCTATGCTCGGGGCCCAGATGCCACAGATTTTTAGTGAACAAGTTTGGCTTGTCCATTTAAAAGAATATTTGTTAGATATGTATTTCATTATGACTAAGTCTGGGGACAGATCTTGATTTTTTGACTCCTTGGTTAGAGTTACAGGTTCAGACTTTTTTTCTGTTTGAGACATCTGTTTTACCACCAATTTTCTGCTAGTGGAAATTGCTAATTTATGATAAAATTGATTTTGAGCCTTTAAACTTTAGAGTCAAAGTCTTTGATAACCCTGGTTCCATCATGCCTCAGAGCAACAGGAAAATTAATATTTATATA
>NW_008657357.1:0-2902 GCF_000695815.1 Acanthisitta chloris | reverse complement strand
TTAAGTCTTATGTTTTCAGCCTTCACTTAATCTAATACATGATATTATGTAGCATAATGCAACTCAGAAAAACCTTAAGTTCACATAATATTTCAGCCTTCACTTAATCTAATACATGATATTATGTAGCATAATGCAACTCAGAAAAACCTTAAGTGTTGATCACATAATACTTAAAGAATGCAAAGGTGATTATAAATATGCACACTGCAAAACTTCTGGACTAGGATCCCAGGATTTTGTGGCCTCTCACAGCTTCCTATATTTTTCCCAAACAACTTTCAGTGACTTTGCAAGACTGTAGTGGGCCAAATCAGTGACAGCTTTGTCTTACCCTCACTTTTCATATCCCCTCTTTGAGTGAACTATGAGGTCAAAGAGGGGCTGGGAGGAAAGGCCAGAAAGAACAATATAGCAGTAGAAAGGGCGATACACGTCTCTTAAATAAGGTCTAGGAAAGGTCATATAGTAAAGAAGTGAGAAAAAAATAACAAAATAAAAGGGCAGGTGCAAGTGAGAGAGCTATTAAATCAGAGATGAAATCAAATTGGAGAATAAATCAAACGATAGACTCCAGACAGAAGAAAAGGTTGCAGGCCCTAAAAGTGCTGGGAGAGAGAATATATCAATGAAGACAAGACAAATTAGGATTTGCACACTTGTCGTGAAAGATTGCCCGACAGACCACATATTACAGGGGAGGGAGATGCATGGGAGAAATTAATCTTCTGTGTGTACTGTGAGTATGCAGAAATAAGATCAAAATCAGCTTGTTGGTTGATTCAGAAGGACCATCTCTGGTTGCTTAAATACTTACTCACATCATGATGGAGGAGAGCAGCATCCTCCACTCAGTCGGAGACCCAGTATTGATAATAATATCAAATGTTCATGCCCCAACAGAGAATATAGGGGAGTTGAGGGAGTTCCCCAGACATAAATCATCCCATAGTTATGTAGAAAATGTGTCTCTCTTCCTGCCATGCTAAAACCACAGGCACTTGGGGTATGATTTAATCTGCTTTGACCCCAAACTTTCGTCAAGATAAATTTCTGCACATTTTTGGAGCGATCTCATTCAGCTGAAGGTAAGAGTTGTGATGGTTGCATACATGGAAGATGGATGGGTTTGCTGTTCTCTGATCTGCAGAGCAGTTACGCTGTAACCATGCATATTATTGCCCCTGTAATTGCATCCATCTTACCTTCTGTAAAAACAAACAAATGGACTTCCATACTCACTTAAAACTAGATGAACAACTGCTCTTTGGCAATGTGACAGATACTTATTGCCTGTGAGTAGCCCATAACAGATAGGAAGGACAAAGATTAGGGAGGATTTGTAAACCATAAATTGTAGAAATCCACTTGGGAGTCTCCAAGCCAGACTCTTCCCTTAACTTTTCTTGAGTTATGCCCAGAGATACATCTGCCCTTCCATCAAAACTCATTGAAACTTTGTGCTCTCCCTTTACTGTGTCAGTCATTTATGCATTATAAAAGCTAGAGCTTCAGCAAATCTAATCTAGCCTGGTAATTTTTTCCTCCCAATTTGTGGAAGGGTGAAATGTTGCATTTTCTATGGCTCTGCTTTGCTGCATAAAAATGCACCAGAAGAAATTCATTAGAAATAAGTGAAAATGCTGCAGAATCATGATTTTATCCATGTGGGTTCTGAATGAGCTGGAAGCAAAATTATCTTGGTAAAATATGTACATATATACAGAAAAAGAAATCAAACTACTGCTTGTTTTACTTTTGCCCACAATAACTGAAACTACAAAGCAGTTAAACAAAACTAACCAAACTAAAAAAAAAGAAACAAACAACCAAAGAAACCCAGAGGATTAGCTAACACTCTAAACACTAATTTACTACATGTGTACACTAATTCAACACTAGAACAGATGTGACATTACTCATCCAATTTACTTGGACCATGTGGGTAGTGGGAAGTTAGCAAGCTGAGTGAGGAGGTCCATACAGGAGCTGAAAGCAATTTTAGTCACAGAGACATTGCAGGTAGGTCTGACAGCAAAAGATGAACACTCCCTTAGCTCTTTGCTGCTCCTCATCTGCTAGACAAAATGTTTGAGTGCACTTCTAAATTCAATCCAAAGTCACTCAGGATTGAAAGCATCACATATTCTCCAGAGGTTTGCAGCCTGCACAACCTTAAAGTCACTCAGGATTGAAAGCATCACATGTTCACCAGAGGTTTGCAGCCTGCACAACCTTGCAGTAAGCAGCCCAAAAGACCAAAAGTAGTTTTTAAACTTGAAAACTAGGTTTCATTTGAGTAAAAGCTAAATGAACAAACTTACCATGGAGGAAGTCTAGAAGGAAATACAGTAAATTGAGAGTTTGTAAATGAACTTCCTCCTGCACTGTGTCATGGCAAGACAGGGACATCCTGACAGGGCTGCTCTGAATGTCAGCAATTCAGCAATGTTCTGGGTTGTGACAAAATTTATAGTCTGTTTTGGTTACTACACCAAAAATCTTTCTTTCTGTAGTATCTGTTGAAGGTGTGCTCTCCTCACTTCTCAAAGGTCTCTCTCAGTACTTCAGGCTCTGTCCTCCTTTGCTGGGTTCCTCATGCTTATCTTGCATCCAGAAATGTCCCTTTTCCTGCCCTCCACTATGTTCTGTTGATTCCTCAGAGTCTCACACTTCTTCAAGGTTCCTTCTGACCCAGAACAAAAGAAGCAAGGATGTTTCTGTTGTACTCCCCTCTGAAAAAAACCCAGCAGTCATGCATTAACACATGGTCCCTGTGAAGAACAGAAGTCCTCACAGTAAGCCCATGTCACCAAGGGAGGGGTTAATAAGCTCATTCCACTAACTATAGTCCAGTGGTAGCCTGATTTATCTATAAGCACCAATTACAATCTATCTTCAA
>NW_008657356.1:3828-6243 GCF_000695815.1 Acanthisitta chloris | reverse complement strand
TTACTAACCATTTCCTCTCGGATTTCAAGATGGTAGATGAGAAACTCACAAGAGCCAGCAGCGTGTGCTAGCAGCCCAGAAAGGCAATCAAATTCTGGGCTGCATCAAAAGAAGTGTGGCCAGCAGGTCTAAGGAGGTGATTCCCCCCCTTTACTCTCATGAGCCCTCACCTGGAATACTGCATGCAGTTCCGGTGCCCTCAGCATAAGAAGGATACGGAACTCCTGGAGCAAGTCCAAACAAGGACCAGAAAGTTGATAAGAGGACTGGAACATCTCCCCTTTGATGATAGGCTGAAGAAGTTGGGGTTGTTCAGCCTGCAGAAAAGAAGGTTGCATGGAGACCTCATAGCAACTTTTTAGTATCCAAAGGGGGCCTACATGGAAGCTGGAGAGGGACTCTTTGCTAGGAACTGTAGTGACAGGACAAGGAGGAATGGGTACAAATTGAAAGTGGGGAAATTTAGGCTCGGTGTTAGGAAAAAGTTGTTTCCTGTGATGGTGGTGAGACACTGGAACGGGTTGCCTAGGGAAGGCAGTAGAAACCCCAGCCTCGGGAGCACTCAAAGCTAGGTCTAGTGGGAGGTGTCCCTGCCCATGGCAGGGGGGTTGGGACTAGGTGATCTATAAGGTTCATTCCAATCCCTAAAATTCTACCATTTTCTTTTAACATCAACCTACACATTACTAAAATATCAAAAGTATATGAGATGTTTTGCATGAATGTAATTTTTAAGTTTAAAATTAATGTAACAGGCACTGGACTTGATAATCCTTCTAACTTGAGACAGTCTGTGATACTTTCTCCCACAAAAATGGAAAAAAGGCTACACAAAGAAAATCTTTACAAACATTAGAATATATGTTAAAAATACACCAGTGGTCTTTAGACATTGTATGCTGCATTTGACATTTTTCCTTTTCTGAGAAAACATTTTCTGATATTTTTACCCTCATGATGTTCGATTTCTGTTTCAATTGTTATAGCCACAGAATTCATGCAGAGCATTTTATTTTATGTTTTTGTGGAACTACACTTTTGATCTGTTAGACATTTCGGTTAGAAATTACAAAATGGTCTCCTGAAACCAGAAACATTTATAAAACAAAAGGGGAGGAGAATAAAGCAATTGGCCCTTTGTTCTAAATGGTCTTCTATACTCAAGTCCCTCCTAAACAGCAAAGTGATGAACAACAGACCATCTCAGGTTTCTAATTATATTTTTGTTACCAAAAAAAATAGAACACATATGAGTCACTAAAATCAAGCTAATTTATTCATGCCTTTAAAGAAAAATATTGCGAATCTTCAAAATTAGTGTAAGAGTGATAGCTTGAAATAGATTCTGACAGCACAAAAGCAAAAGGCTCTTTTTAATCTCTCCAGTTTGTGATTTGGGGAAGCAGAAATTGCTAAAACCTTAAAAAAATTAAAAGGATTTTTACAGAGATATTTTAGACAAATTTGTCAGGTTTATTATACCTTGCTGGAAGATAAATTAAAACATGACTGAAAAAATATACCAGAACAAGGGTGGATCTTCGGTAGAAAAAAAACCAAGATCCATCCAAAATACACTTGTAGCAGTTACTTCCTCATCAAGCAAGGAAATGGACTAGACTTAGGCTGCAGTTCAGCTGTTGCTTCCAGCCAATTTGAATGTAAGGTGCTGTCAGGAGGACACTTTGACACTCTCCTGCCCCTTCATTCCTGGCTGACCATGACCACCTTTTCTTCTGATACTCACGCTCAGCAAAGCTTTGCCCTGAATACTGATTCAGCTGAAAAAAAACACTTCTGTTCAGGTTCAAGTTTCAAGCAGATCTCACCCCTGCTCCAGCTCATCACATGGATGCACAAGTGCTGCAGAACAGGACAGCAACCAAAAGGAGACACCAGCTCAAGGGTAGGTCTTTCTCTCCTCCATTCTGCACAAAGGCCTTAAAACCTCTGTTAATTAGATTCATTCTCTCAGCATTCTGATGACTAATTCTTTATTTAGAGTGGAGGAGCTTCATCAGCAGAGACAGAGAGGCTCATCACTTCAGCCATGAGTCATTTGGTATGTGGGAGACCCAACCTTTAAACCTGGCTTCCAATCTCGGAGAACTAGATTTAAACTCTAGAAAGCCCCAAATATGAGTGGCTCACTGTAGGCTCATATACTTCTTCTTTTCTTATGCATTCTGATAAAAATTTAAAAAAAAAGCTGTAACCCTCTCCTTGCCAGCAAGCATATTATACATATAAGCTACCATATGGTTACTTGCTAACAGTAAGTGGCAGCAGAATAAACTCTGACAGGCAGCCAGTCTTAACTACATCAGCTGAGCCACCCAGCAGAGATCAAGCATTTGTTTCCTCCTGAACTGATTTATTTCACCCTCAGCAAAAACACACTTTCCAATCCAGTCC
>NW_008657356.1:0-3776 GCF_000695815.1 Acanthisitta chloris | reverse complement strand
CTCTTCTTCTTCTATGAATTTTAATGGAATTGTTTCCAGTCTATATTAGTCTTCATTCACTAACACATACAAAAGAAAATTATACATCTTCCCAAAATTAACTAAGTTCATAACAATCTTGCAGTTCATCAGGACTCAGTTTAATACTTTGATACAACAAGAGCACTTCAGGACAAAAGTGCAACTGGTTATGCAGAAAGTCCTGGTCCCAACCTTAGATTTTGCACATGAATATCTGAGGGAATATTCCCCTTCTAGCACACAAAGAGTATTTCTGATCTAGCACAGGAATAAAAGAGCACACAGCAACAGTTTCAGTGCCCAAGGCAAAGAATTACCCTTGTCACCAACCAATTAAAAAACCTCCAATACCCAGATCTGTTCAAGTGCACTATCATACTGCTACGTAGCACGAACTATGCCAAAACACAATTGCAGCTTTTTTCTCCAGACACCCTATTTCACTCCTTCCCTTCTACATAGATTTAACACTGGGATAACATCCTAAGCAGCTTTGTCTTAATCATCTGCATTTTCTGGAGCAGCTTCTGTACTGGCAACAGTGTCAAAGATTCTTCTAACAGACAGAAATACTAGTCAGAAATCAGGAGTTGCTACTGCAAAGTGCAACACAATTTTTACTTTTTCTATCCTTTATTACATAGACTTAGGACCTTCACGAACAACTGACAATCAAAACCAGTGCTACTCTGTTCCAGATCCCATAAAAACATGTTTTGTTCCAAAACGTTTGTTTTCAGGCCCCAATCCTACCACAAAAAGCTGAGCTTCTGAGCAGTCACACAAACCAGTCACCAAAACTGTATTTTTTTCTCTGTCCCCATTACTCTCAGTGCCTGCAGCCAACATTTCATGAAGTTCAGCATCAAAATAAATTATAACCACAGTGATAATGTTATCTGTTATCAGTTTTCTTCCCTTTCCCAGACTTCTTCCCAAGAATACAAACCAGAAAAACAAAATCAAAACCCCTTCCAAGATATGACTGTCAAGGCAGAATCATAATTCTGCCATCTGATACAGATCAGGACACATCACATGCCCGTAAGGACTGGAAAATACCTTTGTACAGACACAGCCCAAACACATCAGAGTGTAAGATTAAGCTGCCTATGTAGCATGTGGTTTGGATGTCTGATTAAGAACCACTAGTCCTACATCGATATCCATCAGCACCATAAATGCCTTCCCTGCTCTACCAGTGCCAATGGGTGTGCTATTTTACATAGCTATTTACAACACATATTGAAACAGTCTCTAAAACCACCTTTCTACTGTGAAGTAGAAGAGAAGATCTCTCCTCTTTCTACCTAATTAGTACCAGCTATCCAGTATTTACTTTCATTCACCAGTTTACATACACTGTAGCCCACCAAACCCACTTTTCCAATGACCATCTTTCCCTGGGCCATTCAGAAAACACTAATGCACAAAATTAATTACTTTCCTGTCTTTTTGACATTAAATGGCACGTAACCTCTTTCCATGGCCCATTAAAATGATTATTCCTGCTTAATGAGGGAATGCCACAAGGGCAAGCATACATTAATATTAAAGACCTGTACAAAATAACTAAAATCATATTCATCAAAATAGCTATCACACTTTACCCTTGCAGGCCATTGTAGGCTTAGTCTATTTTTATCTAAGAAGATAGTCTTGCCAATAACCACAGTACATCCAGAGAAATAGGACTGGATTTTAGTTATAGCATTGCAAATGAAGTTTTTGATTACTGCAACACATCTTTATTACTTTAGAAAATGCTGCTACTGAATGAACTTATTTGTTCCTAAAATTACTTCAGCATGGGAAAATTTACATTGTACGTGTCACTAATACATTTAACACCATTTAACGCTAAGAAAACCACTCTTAAAGTTTTATCATGGACACAGTGGAACAAATTTCATTTCTGTACCAAAAAAACCATCAAACAACCTCTACTTCTGCTTTTCCCAATAATGAACTCCATTAAAATACATCTGAGTAATTCAGAAAACACAGTCAGTTCTTCTTGAAGTGTCACAATATATTTTAAGAAACCGTGATGCAGAACAAACAGATATGCCATGTGCCTATCCAAACTCAAATTCTTACAAAGATCCAGCCTGAAGAGCATACATCAAATACAGCAACTTCCTGCCAAGGATTGTTGTAGAAACCCTCAAGGTAATGCTCTAGCAACTTAGAGCACAGCAATGCTTACAACTTGGCTGCAGTAATTGTCACCAATGAAACAGCAACATGCTGTGAGTATTTTCTTCTCTTTTTTTTCCTTCCTGTCTGCCATTCACATTCTGACACACACATGAAAACATAATTATGGTGGAAAGAGATTGTGGACACAGCTACTTATGTTACGAGATGTAAAACAAACAGCATATTGCAATTTACACTTTCACTTACCTCATACGACCAAACGCACTGAGTTCCTCCAAACCTTCGGACACACCTGCCCACCTCCACGTCCTCATGAGTAGTGTACATTTCTCGAAGGCATTCACCTATATGTGGCACCATCCTCCTGAGAACCTCACGGCTGAAGATCATTCCCGGCCCTCCCATGCAGAAATTTTCTCCAGGCTCCAGCCCAAGTTTTCCAAGCTCTTCAATATTACCCAGGCCCGTCTGTCCCAAATACAGAGGTTTACTGCTGTTCAGTGAACGAAGAAACTCCTCCAATTTTTCACCTGAAAATAAGAAGAGGAGATCACAGTCATTTCTCTGACTACTCTGTCACCAATCTCCTTTCCTGTACTTCAAGCTTTTAAAAATTATAACAGGCACCTGAGAATGTCACAGAAATCACTTCCGAAGCAGTACTATATACTTTATTGAAAATATCCTTGGACGAGTTTACCTTTCACAAACTTTTTTTTTTAAATTAACGTTACTGGTAAAGTTTGTTTTGATCATATTCTGGCTTCTATCTGAAGGAAAATGTCGTTGTAAACTCTGTTCTGTTCAACCAATACTGATGGAAAGCACTCACTTTCTAGTATAAAACTCTCTCTACAGAGTCAGACAATTTGGACTTTATGGTCTCAGGTTAGGGAGGATGACGGGAGGGGAAATTTTAAAAAAGACCTGAGCAAATCTAAATTAACTAAGAAAAACACATTTGATTAATGACTAATTGTTGGAACAAAGTAAAACTCACAGTCCTTCCAAAGTATTTTCAGTGCTACAACATTTACACACTTTTCCTCCTTTTAAGAAATTCTGATTTTCCATTTACTTGAAATTAGAAGTTTCTGGATCGGTTTAACATGGTACCATGTAACCAATTAAAGGCAGGTTCATTGCAACTTTGAAATGAGCCCAAAGAAAACACTGACAACTTTACATCTTCGACTGAAGATATATACATACATATATACACACACGCGTGTATCTGCAAGTATTCGACAGGTGAATGACAGCTAATGAGCAAATAGCCGGCTAAATGACTCAAAATCAAGTACCATATAGGGAAGGGTCCATCTGCCTCCAGTTAACTTTCAGCAGTGTAACCAACCATGTTCACAGCCTGAGCTTATGCTTACAACTTCAGCTTCTCTTTCCTAAGCGTGGGACACGGCACGAAACATCGCAGCAACAAGCGCAGACCAAAAGGAAGCGGCGTGCAGAACATCGTGCCCTAACGGCGCTGTGAAACTCGCAAAGGAACAGAGACACGCGCTGCAAAGAGCAGCAGCTTCGCGCTGCAAAGAGCAGCAGCCCCGCACGGAGCCCGCGGCGGCTCCGCTCGC
>NW_008657355.1:2081-5877 GCF_000695815.1 Acanthisitta chloris | reverse complement strand
CCATCCTGGCTAAAACCAGGACATGAGTGGAGCTCAGGGGAGTGTGGGTGGAGGAGGTGCTGGCAGCTGATGAACTGACCCCACCATGTTCTGAACCTGAAACTATTCCCAGGGCTCTCCTCAACCTGCCTTTCATCACAGAGCTGAGGGTCAGGATTATGGACATAGTTCTGCAGCTGAGTTGTGGTGCTGAAAGAGCAAAGGTGTTGGTGGGCAAAGGCAAGGGCAGCTCTGAAGGGGTCGTTGTGAGTGGATGGGCAGCAGAGGTGTGAACTAGACTGGCACAGCCTCATACAGAAATGCCCTCACTGCTGCTGAAGTGCAGAAAAAACCTTTCTGAGAGAGCTTTCCAGCATAGGTCTGAGCCTGTGATAAAGCATTGCAGCTTGTCCCACCTTGTACACTCACATGGTAATTAGAGATGATTTTATCTTGGCTGGAGTGGGACTGTGGGTCTGTGGGTTGGTGTGCAGAAGTGATGCTTGGAGCACAAGTATGAGCTCATACCTATCATCTCTAGACCCTCCTTGTCTGCAGCAGCACTTGGCATGGCAGGGACTGCCAGGGACCAAGCTGCTCCACAGGATGGGTGGCCTCTGCCAGGCAGCAAGGTTCATCTCCTCCAGTGCCAGAGCAGTGATGGATCAGCAGAAGACAGTGGTAATTGCCAGGAGGCTTTCAGGCAGAAAGCAAAACTCTCACTTGGGGACAGGCTGGTGTAAGTTAGCATGTAAATTGGGGACAACATAAAAACAATTCCAGCTGAGCTCCTAGGAAGAAACCTATGAACAAAAAACGTTGTTGCTAAGAAATGTGAAAACAGAAAACAATAATGTGGTTCCTGCCAGGATAATAGAAGTGTATCAGTGTTGTGCCTGCTCTCTCGTACAGCTCGACAGTAAATTAAGCACTGCGAAAATGGGCACAGTTTTCTCTGTGGCCATTGATGCTTCACATCATGGAAATATCAAATGTTTCTGATGGCTGTTCATTACCCTGCGCTTGAGAGGGGAGCAATCCTTTGCTGGCTCCATTATTTCCGTGACAGCAAGGAAATGACTGTGGGAGGTTTAAAAATTAAATAATACAGCCAGGTTAGATGGATGGAACCTCAGCAGCCTCTTGATGCTAACCCTGGGTCTGGGAGACACCTCACTGTCTCCAGAGTGATGGAAAACCAGGACTGTTTTTGCTTCCAGCTAATTGCCAGGTCATAAACTGTGAAGTTTGACCTTGAAAATCTCCAGAGAAGTTATTTTGAAGGGTGACAATGTTGTAGCACAGCTCAGCCAGGAGGAGCTTTAAGCATTTGCTGGATGCGAAGTCTTCAAGACCTCAGTTGATGTGAGGACCCAAAGAGTTGCATCTTCCACATTCTGTAGAGATCCACACCATGGAGCTGAGGGATGGATGTGGCTGGTGTACAGCATGCCAATGCTTCCTTGTCATCAAAGTAGTTTTAAAATGAAAGTCAGATGATCTTACACACGTTTGAATCTAAACCTCTTTTGTTTTTAAAGCAGAAAGTGCAATGGCAGCTCTATCAGTGTTTTTTTTAAATGAATGAACAAAACAAACCATGTCAAAATGCAGTTCAACTGTTAGCAAAACAGCATTTTTAACAACCCTCCAAAGCTTTTGGTAATTGAGCTGTGTGTGGTCTCTCCATTGTACGCTCAAGGGGGAAACACAAATGAGACACCATGGGAAGAGAAGATTTTGCACTTGAGTGTTGACTTCCACACACACTGAGACGGTGCTTGCTCTGCCCTGATCTCTGCAGGATGGCTGCACTGAGCTGGTTTAAGCTGATTTCAGGTACTGTTGCTGAGCTGGAGCAATGTCCACCTGCCTGGTCACAGCTGCAGGGCAGTGTGAGCTCTCAGAGCTGAGCGTAGTGCTTGTGTGGGCAGACGTAAATTCAGGAGTCAGAACTTGCCTTCATGTCATGAAGGGGAGGACTGGAGGCACTGGTGGAATTGCTGGGCACTAGTGGAGGTGCTGGGCATGGCAGTAGGGGACTCACTTGAGGCTCTTTGCACTGCTGCAGCCTGACTGCTTTCTGGGGAGTGCATCTGCACAATGCTCTGCCTGGCCACTGCTCCTGGCAGCATGAGGATCTGTATGAAGGACTCAAAAGCCTTGCTAAAATCAGGCTGCAGGATATTTCTTATTTCCATGCTATCTGCAGGAGGTGGTGCCTGTTCAGAGGAGGAAATTAACTTGGTCTGACACGACTTGCTCTGGATAACACCCTGGTGCCCATATGCATCTGCTCAGCCACTCTGCAGTGCTTACAGCTCATTCATCCGAGTCTTTGCTCCAGCATTTTCACTAGAACAGATGTTAACTGGGCTGGGCTGCAATTCTCTGCCCCTCGTTGCCTCCATAACACCAACTGTTGGCAGTGCCCTTGCCCAGGCAAGTGTCCCTCCTGCTGTGGCTGTTTCCATCCCTTGACAGAGAAGAAAACACCAGCAAAAGGGCTTTGTACAGAGGGACAGGGCTAGGCTGCTCACAGCCCAACACCAGCAGTGCAGCACTGAGAATTTGGCTTTATTAAAAAAGCTGATGGGCAACCTGCAAGATAACAGAACTTCCATTGTTTGCCACAGTTAAGAATTAAAGAGGCAAAAGGGTACTACAGTTGGGATGCATAGTGAAGGTGAGAGAACAAAATGCACTGAGGCTGCAAGCGAAACTGTTATGTTAATGAATCAAATCAGCGACTAGAAAAAAAATCTGGTGGGAGACAGATTTAAAGGAAGTTGGAAATTGGTTCCAATGTGATACTTTGCTCTAATTGTGTGCAGAGGTGTCTTGACGCAAGACAAAACCATTCAGAAATGACCTCCCTGTGTTATCGTGCAAACTAACTGGGGGAAAAAAAAGCCCCCATCTTATTCACAGCAAGTTTGTTTTTACTGATCTTGTGCCTCTTAATTACTTTTTAATGGTCTGCATTGAAAAGAAATTCCTGTATGCACACTTGAGAATATGAAAACACCCAAATGATAGCTTATGATTTAGTAGGATTAAAGGATTATGTATGCAGGTGTAGCACGTTTCAGGTTATTAGCAATCCAATCTATTTTTTACGACATTATGGTGTAATTTTCTGTATGGAACTTCAATATAAGTCTTGAGCTGTATCGGAACATAAACTAAAATGTTCCTGACTCTGTCACTTTTCATGGTCTTTACTTTGATTAATAAATGCAACAAGAGCTATAACATTCTTCAATATGAGGCTGTGCTCATCCTTCAATCAAAACGTGTCCCTCAGCTTTTTATAACTTTTTGCATCAATATGTAGGGCTTGAGCAGCAGCAGTGACAGGATTTCATTGCAGCTGAGCACGTAGAGCTGAAAGGCTCTGCAGAGGATGAGCGTTGTTCTGCTGGCTGCAGCCAGCTGATCTCATTGGCACAGAGAGCAGTTGTGCCCTTGGACTTGGTGTCACCTATGGAGAACTGGGGACCAAAGGGGAGACAAGTACTGCAGAACTGGACAAGGATTTGGCACCATGAATTTCAGATTTGATCTTGCCTCATGGGGCACTTCACTCCAAAACACCATTTTGGAAATGCACCAGGTTTGGTGTGGAGCTTGTGAGGGAGAGGAGAACTGCAGCGAGAGCCTTTGACATAACACTCAGTAACACAATTGTGGATCCTAATCTATGACAGATCTAATCCAAATCTGGGCCTCGGGGTGCAGACAGGCAGGGAGGATGTATGCTGCAACTCCCCATCCCTGCTCAAGTAGCCAAGTGGATTTTGCATTGCTGTTGTGC
>NW_008657355.1:0-2055 GCF_000695815.1 Acanthisitta chloris | reverse complement strand
CCCTCCCCTGCCAGTGCTGCCAGGGGAGCCCTGGCCCCACTGCCCTTCGGTCACGGAGGGGAAATAACTCACAGGCTTGTCAGGTTGGTCTGTTTTATTTCTGAATTATTCTTTACATTGTATAATATATAAAAATACAGAGTACCCCAAAAAAATTCACAGTGTCTAAAGGCAGTGATTACAGTCTAGGTCACCTTTATGCTAAAGTACCATCAAGTTGGATTGCATAGGAAGGGTGATGTGCCTTCACAACAGAGTCCAATAATACTCTCCAGGTTTTGTTGGTTCAGGGCAAGCATTCCGTGTTCACATAATTGTTTCCCATGTATCCAAGATCCAGCATTGCATCTGTCACTCTCCCACCTCAACTACAAGCTAAATCCTACCATGCCTCTCTCACATGCTCTGCATCCTCCCTAAAGCTTCCTCTGTGGGAATGCTCCTAATTAAGCTCATCGCTTTTAGGTACGGGCAGGTCTGGATGCTGTGCAAGGAGGGTGTGGATGGAAAGCACACTGCTGTGCAGCTGGCTGCCTTTTACATTGTTTGACATTTTGGGACTAATAACATTTTTGCTGCAGTTATTAATGGCCTATCCACACCGACCTCTGCTTGACTCCACGGCCTGCGAACCAGCAGCATCCTGCTGTCGGAGGCCGCAGAACCAGAGCACAGTGTAAATACTTCTCATGATCAGAATTGTTTGAAACCAAATCATAGCTGCGACCTGCAGAAAGCCAAATGCTGCTCCTACAGCACAGAACCCTCTGGAATAGCAGCTGAGGCTGGAGGCAGAATGGGAAAAAAAAGCAGATTCAAGACTCAAACTTGTGTTGAATGCTACTGAGCTGTTACATTTGTGGCCACCTGAACAGTGGGTTGCTGGTTTTGCTTCTCCAGCCAGGACTAATGCAGACACTAATACTTTCCAAAGGAGGAAATTTCCAGGCAGAACAGCTGAGGTACAGTGAGACCCACAAGGACCCAGCTCCACAGGGGTTTCTGTCCAGTTTTGAAGGCTCTGGCAATCAGGGAACCCAAAATTAGACAGAAACCTCTCTCACCTACCCCAAAAACTGCTCTTGAAGCCACCTGAAGTTTCCTCCTAACAAGCTTAAGGAAAAGATTCACCTATTAGAGTCTGGGCCTTGGTCATGAGGGCATTAAAAAGACTTGTTGGGAAAAACAAATCCTTCAAACCCAATTTACTGGGTGTTTATCTGTTCTTAGCTCCAAGGGTTGTTGTGTATGGGCTGATGGGGTGAGAAACAGTTGTAGAGCCTTGGCCACTAGTGCAGAAAGCTCCAGAAACACCCAGGGCACCAGGTGCCTGACTCCCATGGTCTGGTGGCTGTTTTTGGAGTCCTCTGAAAACCAAAAGCCATGGGTCTGCAGGGTTTCTTTTCCTAAATTTGGTACTAAACCCTTCTAGTGTGACTATCAGGCAAGGCTTGTAATGCCGGTCAATAACTCAGAAGGCAGTTACTAACTTCTTCAACATGGAAGATGACATCTTCCCCGTTCTAACAGATGATGTCTTTTGCTCTAATGGTACAAGATTTGTTACTCCTACTTGCTATTTTAATTTTCTTTGCACAATTACTCCCTACTTATAATTACAAAAACAATAGAGTGATACACATGAGAAATTTGGGAGGCTTATTCTGAAAATATAAGTGGTAACAAGTATCTTTTTCTTAATCACTCTTAAACAGAATGATTTAGGGGAGAATCAGCATTTCTAACTAGAAAAATCAATTTGCTTTTCAAGTGAAAAATATTTCATTTACCTCAAAAATGGTTTTTTTAACCCTAATGGAAAGGATACTAGATTTTTACAGTATTTTTTTCTTCACTTTGTCCCTGTGGAATTTGAACACCAGCACTGCCTTTCTTATCCTAAGTTTCCTCTGCAGGCATTTTGCTAAATATATATATTGCATGTGTATATATTATAAATATATACTGTATCTATCCACTGATAGATGTATACACTGTTACAAAAAAGAGTAAGTTGTTACACAAACTTTAAATTTACATTTTTATATATATATT
>NW_008657354.1:0-11903 GCF_000695815.1 Acanthisitta chloris | reverse complement strand
GGACCTACAAGGGAGCTGGAGAAGGACACTGTTAGGAACTGCAGTGATTGGACAAGGGGTAATGGGTTCAAACTGAAGGAGGGAAAGTCAAGTTTGGATGTGAGGAAAAAGTTTTTTACTATAAGGGTGGTGAGACACTGGAACAGGTTGCCCAGGGTGGCTGCCCTGACCCTGGTGGTATTCAAGGCCAGGCTGGATGAAGCCTTGAGCAATCCGATCTAGTGAGGAGGGGTATCCCTGCCCATGGCAGGGGGGGTTGGGACTAGATGACCTGTAAGGTCCATTCCAACCCCTAGAGTCTATGATCGAATGTAGCAGGAGAGAGTACATAACAAACTGAATTTCTTCCATCCAGCTGTTCATGGAATAGGATATTTTTATTATTATTTTTTCCATTGCAGTAACTGCTATATCTGTTGCATATATATGTATATATCTCAAGGAAAACATGGTGCTAATTGATTGGCTGGCAGAAAGAAGGAATCCCAAACACCTGGGATTCTGTTGAAGCACCTTGTAGCAGGGAAAGTGATGAAAAATATATTTACATTGCTGTGCATGAAGGTGCTGTTGCATGACCTGCAAGTCAGTAGGAGGGCTGTATATGTAAGGAAATGGTGTGTGGTAGCAATGAGGCTGGGGAGCAGTGTCCTGGATAGGCATGAGTATTGCTGAAGGACTTGTTCTGTTCAAGGCCTTCACTAATGACCTGGGAAATGACAAAAAGCCCATTAGTTCACTGACACTGCTAATGTGGAAAGTGCTGTTGAATACCAGATAAATACAAAGGCAGCTAAAATGTTGAAATCTGGACAGAAGTCAATACAGCAGAATTCAAACAGGGGAGATGATATGAAACATGGCTTAACTAGAAAAATAAACCTGTACAAAAGAGGTTGAGGGTGGTCAGCTTCAGCTTCTCAAGAGAAAAGTGCCAATTGGAATCATTGGGCTTGTGTGTGCACAGACAGTGTCCTCTTCCCAGGGACTGAGGTGGTGACAAGCTGTATTATTTTATGCAATTTGGACCTGTTATCAAAATGACATTCCATGACAAAACTCCCCTGAACAAGACTGCTCTCTAAATGGCTAGAGAGAGTTTCAAATGCAGAGTGCAGTGCAACATTTCAGATGTGGTCATGTAAAAGAGTCAGAGAGATTGAAGAACTGGGAAGACTGATTCAGGAAAGCTGAGAAGAACAAAATATGTTATTGATAGACCCTACAAAAATGCTGAAAATGAAATAAAAAGAGTGGTTTTATATTAGCTTGTAAGCAAAAGAGGAGGAGAAATAGTAAAGAGAGAAACTGTTTTGGGAAGAGTGTTCCCAGAAGAGTAGTGGGGATTAATGGGAGGACAATGTGCACAGAAATAATCCCTATTATTTGTTGTTCTGTAGTGAATAATGGACTTGTTTAGAGAAGGCCTAAGGCATCTACACTACAGTAGTCTCAGTTCCAGAAATTCTCTGCTTAGCTTGGACTCAGAAGAAACTTGAAGATGCAATTTCCTTGTGTGGAATGTCCCTGGACGTGGTGTTCTCTTCTGCTTAAGAATATAAAAAAAAGAAGAGTGATGACTCCTCTTGCATCCTTCCCATTTGCAGTTTGATTGTGTTTGTTTTCATTCTCTTTCTGGCTGGAACAATACCTCACCTTCAGCCTTAAGTGTATATTTTGATGAGATGTTCAGGTACAACGTATTTTCTCAGAAAACCTCAGGCATATCAAGCTGCAGCAGGGAGACATTCTGTGGTATCAGATTGTGTGGCACTGTGGATCCTTGCTGGACTGAAGTGCACAGTTCATGCTGATTTGCCTGAGTGGTTCCTGGAGGCAGTCCATAGACTTCAGAGGATGTGCTGGTAAGTAACACCATTTCATCTCTTCAAAGAATTGTAGGCATATTTGTTTTTAGAACTAGTTATTTTCTCTGACTAGGAAGGGCAATACTTTCTTTCCTTTTAAATGTCCCTGAGCAGTTGGATCATTTTTGGCAATCTGTTTTCCAGAGGTGATCTTACAGCACTTGGTCTCCCAGGTTTCTCTGCTCTCTGTAGTCTCCTCTGTGGAGTGCTATGATGGGCCCCCAAATACCTTTCTGTCAGTCTATTCCCCCTAATAGTTGCAGTTGTTTTTGTTTGATGGAATAATTGCAAACTCACTTACTATGCCTAGGGGAGGGGCAGGAAGAAATCAATCTTTTTTCTCATTAAAAGTGCAGACTTTTTTTGTCTGCACTTAAACAGATTCCCTTGAGGGTATCCATGGCTTTTAATGTCATTTACATGTAGTTTGATTTTTGCTAACAAACAAACTGTTTAAGCTCTTAAATGAAATTTTAGCTTAAAGGGCTTCTGCTGAAAGAAAGGATGGGAAAAAGGAAGAGGACAGAAGAAAAATACATAACACCAAGAGGACACTCACATGAATTGTGATTTTTTTTTTGATTTTTTTTTTTTTTTTTTTAGCTAGAGAAGCTGCTCTACTTTACAATCCTTAAGCAGCTCCTCTGTCATTTGCAAGGTCAGGATTTTCTGGCTCACTTGGAGAGGATGCTCTCTGACCAATGAGGCATGAAATAGCAGTTGGAAAAGGGCTTGATAAATATTGATTCAGAAATTGCCATGGTTGCTGACTCTGCGATTGGCCTGTTTACCCAGCAAATGGAAGAGGAATGGAAAGAAGTTGTCCATTTCTCAGTGATGGTGGCACATGCATTTTTCAGCACTGTCCTAGATATTTGAGGGGAAAGGGTCTGAAAGCTCGGCCCAGTGAGGGTTTTTTTTCAGGACAGCATTAATCCATTACAGCAGATTATACTTTGCAATCCTTTTTCCTGCCAGGAGCCTTCCCTCCTTAGTTTCATTAGACTCTGTGTAGACGGTTGCACTGTCCCTCCAGGAGGTGGAAAGTATTCCAATGCAAGCAGGATAGGCATTTTGCTACTTTGGGGAATATCTGTACAGCATTCAGACTAAAATGAGTACACACTATCCAGGCTCTAAGCTGAATTAATAATGTCTCTGTTAGCCAGCTATGAGCCTGAATCTGTGGTTCCTCTCCAAGTGGTTTATGTCTTCTACCTTGCTGAGTCTCAGCAATCTAAAATGTGGTGGACCAGCAGAGTGATATCATACCACTTCTGTATTTTGCATTATGCCATAGTTCCACTGCTAACCTGCTATGAGGAACCCAAAATTCAGGTTTCCTGTATTGCCAGCCAAAACCTGAATTAAAAGCCAGAATTGTGGTAATTAATTCAAGCTCAGTGCTGTGCTAATGCAGTTACCAGATTCTTGGAATGTTTCAGAGTACTGACAAAAATGAGTTTAACACCTGCCAGCTGTACTCAGAGGAGGCATCCCTGAGTGAGAGGTTTCCAAATGCTGCCTGATCTTAGGGCAACTCTGGTCAGTGTTGCAGGGTTGCCCCTTTCCTATACACTTGAAAGGAATCCTATGCTTGTGCAGTGCTTCCTATCTATACTTTTCCTGTTAAACATGAAATTTGCACATAAATTGTAAAAGGCAATCACTGACTCTGGTCACAAGAATTTTAACACCTTCTGATCTTTCTGATCTATACTTTCAGTGTGTTCAAACTTCTGCAACATGAATTGGTGTGATTTTGTTTCTTTTTAATTTCTATGGCTTGATAAAGATACTTCAATTAGAAAGGTGGCTGAGGGCTTTTGTCAGAATCAGGAGCTCTCCAGATTAAGTGTGATGAATGCATGTAGTACTACAGAGAAGTCTGGTAAGAGGCAACTTCTGTTCTGAAGAGCCTGTGGTCTAGGCAAATCAAAAGAGAAAAGGAACAAGAGAAACCAAGACCTGAGTTCAACTGTATGGAATCTTCTTGTGAATAATGAAGCAATTAAAAAAAAAAAAGCAATTTTCATCATATCTTCATTAGTCAGTTTGTCTGAATTTGCTGATGTGTCTTGACTAGATTTGTTGTTTGAAAGCTGTAAATTTACAAATAACTGATAGTGGTGAGATCAAGAGCTTGTTCCTCAGCACTTCCCTGTCTGAGAGCTCAGATATCCAATGAGAGCAGTAAGTCCTGTTCCCTAGCTGTTTCTGGTCATGCTCTCAATGCCAGAGTGCAGGACCCAGGGGAAAAGTTCATCACTGTGATCTGTAGGTAGCCTGCCCTATAACAGTCCCTTAGGCCCAGAACAACCATCCTTTGACAATACCAACTCACATGGGCCTCTTTCTAAGCCAGCCTTGGACTTTTTACTACTGGCAACCAAGCTCCACAGGGACAGAACTGAGGTTACTTCCTTTCACCACCAAGCATCAGCATAGTTTGTGGTCTGGTTGCAGAGTTCTCTTTGCTTACCCCCTCTTACCTGGCACACAGGCGTTCCCTGCTGCTTCTGTGTCCTGGATGTTGTCAGCAAGTGCTGCCAGTCTTTCTGGTCATGGTGCCGATGGGGAATTAACCCTTTCTTACCCTGCTGCCACGTGCTGGGAGACACCCCTTATAAGCCAGCAGGTAGCTTCATCCTAACCCTCTGGGGAAGAAAGGGAATTGAGGAACAAAAGCATACAAAAGCAGGTATTGACTCTGCTCTGCCACAGGCATCCTCCTCATGTACTCACTTGCTTCTCATGATTGCTCTTCTTGGAGTAATAACCTTCACAGGTCACTGTACTGTAATACCACCTTCCTGATAACCTCCTTCAACTCGCTTGGGTAATGAGTTGCTTCTAGAGAGGGACACCTTTTTATTAACATTCAACTATAAAGAAATATTGCTGTGGATTGAGGTAGGGCTGAGAGGGGGCTGGGGCACTGGTGTATGGTGAAAACTGGTTCAGAAGGCTTATGGGTATGTCTTATCTTTCAAAGAAGCACAGGGCATACAAAATAACCACTGGAATAAATGACATTGACACATTTAGGGAAACCCAGCTGTTATAGATTAGATACAGTGATACTGCCTGGCTCCTGCTTTCTAAAAGAATTGGTGAAAAAAAAATTCTATTTTGCATTGTCTGGAAGTCAGAACATGAAGATTTTCAAACTGACCTACCAGTATTATTTGAGCTTCAAATTAAGCAGGCATGACTCTAGTCAACATATATTTTACTCAACTGTGTGAAAAATTCATACAAGTATTGTCCTCTAACACCACTAAGTCAGGGCATGCTGAATTCTCAGTGGATTTATGCTGCACTTTGTGTTTAAAAAAAAATATATATAAAAACAAAACAAAACTTTACTTTCTATAAAGCATAAAAAATTTACCTGTGCATTGCTTTTGGAATTGCATAGTTACCTTTTTTTTTAATTGATGCAGTAAGGCAGGCTTTCCACAGTAGGTGGGTTTTGTACACCACCATTCTGTTATACAGGAGAGGTCTCCCAGCTTTCTAACATCGCTTATCAGATACCATAATATTAAGAAACCACTTCTGGTCCAATTATTAATTCTCTGCAACTGCAAAGAGGGTTTTGGGGAGCCTGGATGTTAAAATGTTATGATCATGTTAGTAGGAATGGATTAGTCTATTTAAGACTTCCTGTCAGAAGGCTGTGAAACTACAGACTAAGCAGTAAAAGCTGAAGAAATGGCCTCTGTCAGAGAAAGATGGTTCAGGTGAGATGTTAATACCCTTGTTGTAAGGTGAATGTGCTAATACAAGAAGTGGAAGACCTTGCTAGTCTTTTAAAGCAGGGGACTAGGTGGTTCTTTTCTTCGTAACTGGGACATTATCAGATTTGTTCTCAGAATCTTCATTTTTTCCCAAGAAGTCTCTGTTCTTTATGCTAAAGATTCACTAGAGTTAAAAACTCCTGGCCATTGCTTTTCATTCCTGTCTTTGGAGTTGTATGTTCATAATGAATTACGTGCTGCTGTTCCCTTAATAAACTAAGACAGGAAGGTGAAAAAGTGGCCAGAAACTGGTTTGACTGTCGGGGCTGGGACCTTGCTAAGGCTTTTTGCATTAGCGAAGAGTTAGCGTGGTCAGTCTGAAATGGTCACCTCTGAGGTAGACACACTACAGGAGAGTGAGCAAGTCTTTCTTCTCTCAGTTCTGACTCAAAGTCTCATCAAGGCACTTGATTGTTCCACTTTTTAAATTAATTTTAAAACATGGTATTGATTGTCTGGGCTTAGTTCAATTTGAAATACCAGGTTTCCCACCAGTTGCATAGCAGTGCTGCTCTGGCTTATTCTCCCTGACAGTAACTGAAGGGTCTCACCAACTACACTGGCTATCATGCTGAATGGATGGTTATGTTGCAACTAGTGTGTTCCTCATTCATAACCGTGCCTGCCTGAACACTATACCTACATTATACCTTTAGTACACATACATGAACAACACTCTGTTAGGAGAGTGTGCTTGGATATACTTCCCAGGAGTACTGTTATTGGTCCTTTACTGGTTTTGAATGTACCAAGAAGGTCAGGCTGATCATTCCTCTTTTACAGATGTTAATTCCCAAAGGTAGGAGCAGAGAAGAGACCTATCTATAGTTACAGAGGAAACTCAGACCAGAGGCAGGCCTAGATTTCCAGTTTTCCACATGCAAGGACACCACTTAATCCAGCAGGACTTGATGCAATGGATGCTGTTTCTATGAATCATTTTTTTGGGGGATAACTTGGTTATTGTGATCTGGATGTTATACTAAAAGGAAATTTATTAGTATATCTCCAAGTTCTAGTTGTTGTTCACAGCAAGGATTTCATAGCACTAACCTTTCTGAAGCAGCTGTGACAGATGTCTGTGCAGTGGTACTGTCTTTACTTTTAGAGAATAAGAAACCAAGGCAGGGAATAATGAAGTGACTTCCAGAAGTCAGTGTGTTTGCTGGGAACAGTTTGCAGGTGTAACACAATGACGTTCTTCTTTGAGCCCTGCATGCACACTCACCTCTACCCACAAGAGAACTAAAACTGGCAGATGGTGATGGAGAACACATGCTCAGAGGATGTGGTGGTGTTTCCCAGTAGCTTCTAACACACAATAAAGAGGAAATGGTGGAAGGACAATGGAAACAAAGGCAAAAGACCCTGACCCATGTACGTACCAGAATAATCTGCTCCATGTGTCCGTCTGGATGCTGACTGCTTGTCCCTGTACTTTGGGACGAAGTGGGGTGAGGGTTCTTACTGCTCATCAATAGTGTACAGCAGCTGGTTCAATTTGGACCTTTGATTGCCTGTAGCTCTGGAGCTGTTGAAGCATGTGTATGTTTGCACGCAGCCTAATTAGTGCCATTATCATTGCCATTAATGGCTTTTAATGAAGAACAGATGGTTCTGTCAAGGTTTCAAGCTGTGAAGTTCACTGACCCGTTTATTCTAAAAGGAGGGGAAAGGCAACAAAAAAAACATGGTTCCAAATTAATGATGGTAGAGGGGAGTGAAAATAAAGATTGTCCAAATGTAAACTTTATGCTTTCCTCGGCAGCCTTAACTGAAGGTGTATGCAGATGCTGATGAAACCCCTACTTTCTCTGGGGAAAACAGGGTTTCCTGGCACTTATCTTCATGAGGCTCTGACATATCAGTTGTCAGTGTCATGTTTGAATGGAAACAGAAGAATGGAGGAAAAGACTTAGATGATATACCCAGGACTTGGAAAAAATCATGACTAGCAGGATAGCTCAGTACTAGGGATTTAAGGAAGGGGAGAAAGGGAGGATTCTCAGTAAAGTCCAAGTAACCCAAGTGAATAATCTCAAAGAATTTTAACTTTACCCTCTTATTCTGTTTCATTTTTGTCCCAGTCTTGATTGTCACTCACACATGGCTCTGATTAACACTTCTCTTCAGTGAAGCTATAGCCTATAGCTTCAACTTTTTATTCCTCATTAGGAGTTCGGAGAGTCAGCAGTAAATATGGCATCTTGGTAGAGATCAATTAGAAAAGGTGAATGCCAAGCACAGATCACATGCTAGGACATAATTGTCTGTCCTCGTAGCAGTTTTTCTTGTCTCTGAATTTGCTCAATAGTTATTGAGCAAAAGAGGTTGTGTAAATTATAAGCTCCCGTTGATCAGTGCAAGATCTGGCTTAATTAAAAGAAACTCTTTTTCTCATTTAATTGTGAGGGAAGCTTATAGTCTGCCTGTGATTCAGGATTAGCTATCTACTTTTGGCATGGTATTGTCCATCTGGATGAACAGTGTACAGATTACATGGGGTGTATTTTTAGTGTTCACTTCTGTTTTCTGTTATAGAATGAACTTCATTTATATGGATCTTTCGAGAGTATTTGTACAGCATCTGAATGGTTGGATTGAAAACCTTATCAATATCCCCCTCATGTTCAAAAGGTTTCCTATCAGAATTCCAGTTGGAATTGCCAGTGTAATTTACACAAGTCCTGTAAGTACCTTTGTAGATGAGTTTCATATAGGACCATGTGTCTGTCACTTCAGATCCATGGAGACCCAACTCTTCTGTGTGGATAGACTGGATTTGGGGCTTGAAATACTTATTGGCTCAGTAGCAATGTCCTCCAGTTGAACTTGCATTTTCTTAAAAATTTGAAGCATTTAAAGAGATTGCTGTAAAGTTTTGTAAGTAAGAATAATAAATAATTTTATCTTGGAGTTGGAGCAATACACCATGGGAGTAAACAGTAGCTGTAAATGCAACTTGTCTCCTGCCAGTCCCTTCCCCCTCTCCTCCTGCTTTTTTTTTCTTCATATTTTCATTTGGAAGGAGGAAGAAATTAAATTCATTAGCACTGATCCAGTGCCATATCTAATTAGCTGCAGTATGGGGCACTTCTGTAATCTTGTGTCGTGAGTACAGTGATTTAAGAGGGGTTTGTTTTTTTGCTTTCCTCTGTACCAGCATCTATTAAGGATTAAATAGTGATATGTCTGATTAATTTACATTGCCTTTATCAGACTGCGGAAATAATTATCTCTCACTGGGAGAGTTTTCAAACAAACAGTCATGTCCATGAAGTAATCTCCCAAGAAGTCTCTCTGAAGCTGCAAAAGGAGATTTAGAGCAATAACAAGCAAAGATTTTACTGCTCCTCCCTGATTCCTTCCCAGCTGTTTCATAAAGTTTCACCCACTTCCTGTCTGGTCCATACCTGCCTGGAAGAGGCAAGACTTGTAGAAGTGAAGACTGCTTATTTCACAAACTGTGTAGCTGACTTGCCACAAACCCTTAAGCATGCTGTGTTTTTGACGTATGCTTGGGAGCAATGTGCCTTTTATTATACTCTGTCCTGTGGAAGTATAGAGAGGAGGGTTTGGGAAGGCATATGGAAGCAGCAGAACAGAATGAAGAGAAGGCACAGTACTTCTCCCCATATATCCCAATACAAATACAAATACAAACACAAACTAGTATTTGGGTTCCTTGGAGACAGATATACAACCCCAGCCTTTATAAACACACTGCTCTCAAGTGCCTCTGACCCATTCAAAGGTGCTCTGCTCTGACAGTATCTGTATGCAATTGCTTTAGGCGCTTAAGCTTTCCTATGTAACATGCATAGGAAATGTGGCCAGTTGTCTCATTAGTTCCCACACAAGGCAGCAGGTGAAGATGGAGAGCAAAGAGGAAACACAGCAAGCTTCATTAGGCTGAGTGGAAACATTTTCACAGGAGCTTATGGTGAGTAGGAATGTCACACTGGGTCTGCACTCAGCAGAAGATTTAAAAGCTGAAAATGTCTTCCCCCATCCCATTTCAAGCCAGTCTGGAGGGTCAGGCCTGCAAGAGAGACAGGGATGAGGAGAGCTTGACTGGCTGCTGCAGCCAGAGCAAAACAACATCGACTACCAGTGGCACACAGGACCTCGGCAGAAGGAGGGCATTACATCCAAAGTGAAGGCAGCAGTCTGGTCTATGCCACCTGAAAAAAAGTACAAGCTAGTGAAGGCTGAAGGTAGAGAAACACTGAGATATGAGCCAGTTTTGAAAAGCATGTAGTTGAATGCATTGGGTAGTTCAAACAGGTGAAAGGAAGGAGGGGTCTCTGGGTGGGACAGCTAGAGGCTTTCTAGCGGGGTCTCTTCGGAAAAGAAAGAAAGAGAGAAGAAAGTTTTTGAAGAGTTGGACATGCAAAGCTCTTGCATGGGATAGTATATTACCTGGAGACCAAGATGGTTCCTGAACATGTTTGGATGGATCAGGACAGGAGTCTGACTACATATTTTGAGAAATAGGGTAGCTCTATTTGCTGGCATCAACATGGTGCTTTACTTCAGTCTTGGATGCTTTGCTAGGCCTTTTAATGTACTAACATTTTTCTTCTGAGAGGCTTTCCCACCACTGACTAACACCTGTACAGAAAAAGCAAATTTGTCTTTCAAAACTATGCTATTACTATTGTTTTCCACATTTAAGTTTAAAAAATATCCAAATACATAATGGCCTGAACGAAATCTACTTTTCTGGATTTTCTCTCCTGTTTTGAAATGCACCAGACATTAGTTTTAGAGGAAACAATTAAGTTTCAATGTAAAATTCATGGCTTTATAGCAGTTTCCACGGGAACCAAGTATGCGATACAAAGACTGGGCATGTGGCTCACCCATCAGCTCCACCAAGGGAACTTGTGCAGGTCACAATGAACAGGTGATGCCATATGACTGTCCTTACAACATGATTTAAGCTATAAGTGGACATATGCAATATTTACACAGAAATCTTAACCCAGAACCAGGTCAGTTGGCTTTGTATTTTGTTACAATTTGAATTAGTCACCTGTTTAAATCTGCCTGAGGACAACCTGTCCTACTATTAAAAACTGAGGCAAAGAAGGTGTTAAGTACCTCAGCCTTTTCTTCATCTTTGGTGACTCTATTCCCTCTCATGTTCAACAAGGAATGAAGGTTTTCCCTGCCCTTCCTTTTGCTACTGATGTATTTATAGAAACACTTTTTGCTATCCCTGACAGAAGTGGACAGATTAGTTCAAATTGTGCCTTTGTCTCTCTAATTTTCTTCCTATATTCCTGAACTCTTCTTGAGTAGCCTGCCTTTTTTTCCAGAGTTGCTAATTCCAATGTTTTGAAGTGGGAAGCAATGGGAGCCTAGACTTTGCCCATTACTAGCAAATTGAAGCATGTGGAATGCAACGCAGAAGTTCCACAACAACTACAGCATGTCCAGAATAGGAAGGAGGAAAACAAGTTTGAGGCAGGACTCCTCCTTGCTATGCTTAAGCTGAAATTCCAGCAGAAATGTTGCAGTACATCATGCCGAGCAGCTGAACCCATGTGTACCAGTGTGAACAACCATTTATGATCAACATCTAAACATGATATTCAAATTGATTTCTGTTATTATCATAAGAGTATCAAAGCTTGAACTGGCCGTGTTCATGCTGTCAGCTTAAAGGACAAGTAGACATAGCAGCTGTGATGTGTGTTGATTTTAAGTAAGGCTTGGCACAGTGTTGCATGGCACTCTTGTACATAAACTCAGGAAGAAAAACTCACATAAGATTGGCACAATCAGTGGAAAAACTAGATGGAGTGATCTATCAATAGTTCCTTGTCAAGCTGAGGGAACATTCAAGTGTGGTCATCAGAAATCTGTCCTGGGTCCAGCACTATTCAGTATTTTAATTTGGTATTTTGACAATGGGAGGACAAGCATGCTTATAGGATTTGCAGATAATATCAAGCCAGACAGGACTGTCAGCCTTTTAGAGGACAAAATTAGAATTCATAATGATCTTGTTAGATTGAAGAAATTATCTAAAATCTGATAAGATGAAATTCAGTAAAAAAAACTGGCTAGAAAATGGAAAAATCAAATATACAGAAGTATCTGGTTTTGGCACCACATTTTGAGAGTGATAGACAAATGGGAGAGATCAGAGGCCTAGAAAATATAGCCTGTGTAGAAAGGTGCGAGGAACTGTGTGGGGAAAAAAAGATATATATTGATATAT
>NW_008657353.1:0-2681 GCF_000695815.1 Acanthisitta chloris | reverse complement strand
CTTGGCAAGGACGCGGCGCTCGGCAGAGCTGTGCGCGGGGATTGCGGGCGCCGCTGGTGCGTGCAAGGTGTGCCCGCCACAGGCGGACGCGGCCAGGGAATGCTGGCACGCCATCCCCGCGGATTTGTCTGGCTTGACCTTTGCGTCGTTCGCAGTGGTCTGCGCGCTGCGATCGTCGCTTCTCAGCCTCCTCTGTGATAACCTGAACGGTTTGATCTGTCCACGCCCCTATTTTATATCCTGTTCTCTATCCCCTTCATTACCGCTCCTCCTTTGAAGCGTTTCCTGTGTTTTTCCCTCCCTCCCTAAGCGAGGTGGTGCAGCATTCCCATGTCACTGTGCTGTGGACAAAGGCACTGTCCCTGCCCTGTCTCCCCTACATATTCTGTGTTTTGTGCACTAAATGATTACATTAGTCCAGTTTACCACAGTACTACCCGGAGAGATCACACTGAAATACTTATATATAGTAACAGCTAAATTACCTTCTGAAGTAATTTTTGCCTAGCCAGCCCCCACACTGCATTCTTTATTTCCAGATGCGTTTCCTTGCGTTTTCTGACATTAAGAATGCAATTTATTGGGCTGGGATGATTTAATTGGGCATATCAGATGATTTTGTAGCCAGTCGTGAATTATCCACTCATCTACTAAGCTACAGATTTTACTAGTAAAGATCTTGCATCATCTAGGCGATTGATAGATCAAATCGGATCAGAGCAAGAACTTATCTCTGGAAAACTCTGTCTGGGTCACTGATGTCTCCTCTTTAGCAACAGCTTTTTGGGAGCTCTCAGGGAAGATATTTAATCCATCTAAGGTGTGCTTTATGCATTCCAAACAGTGTGCATTCCAGCACATAAAGAACAAAGTTTTTAAACAAATGTCAGGACTATTTCTCTTTTAGTTTTTGAAACTAACTCAGGACAGTTCTACAAGCTTTCCACTTAGCTTCTGCTTGTTTGTGAGATTTCCCCAAGAGGTTCTGCCCTGACAGCCAGTGCCACTCTCTTCATTAAAGATTAAGTGGACACAGAATCACAGCCTGCTTGGGATCAGACTATTCAAGTTTGACAAACAATGGGAGCTATACACAGATCCCCTAGGACAGGGTCTAAAAGGGACAAGAATAACCAAGCTGTTCAGGCAGAACAAAAAGTAGATGCAAGAATAGAAGGAAGAGTCTGAATGGCCACCAAATCCAGTATTCACAAGTCCTTGCAGCAGACTGTTTTTGTGAAGCCTCCTAGGAGATGTTTTTAACTGACTCTGAAGTTATTCTAACTTCCCATATGTATTAAAAATAACAAAAAAAATTGTCAATAAAAACCACCATTAAGTTTTAAGCCTATGGACAATTTTTCTTTTCTTCTTATTCCTATTGGATGTATGCTGATTTATCATCTGAAGATTTTTAATGGGTATCAGGCATAGAAGCTAAGTAATCTTTGGTCACAGTGATGAGTCTATACTTAGAGACTCAGAGCGACAAAGTACAATACATTACATTTAATGTGCATTTTACCAGTTTCAGTGTAATGGAGATTTGTCTAATTTGTCTACTTATTCATCAGGTAACTGTTTCAAATAACAACTCTGTTCCTGGAAGCATAAATACATTTTAGGTTTATATGTATCAAGGTGATAACTGCAATCTATTACTATATTTCAAAAGCTGTAGTACAAAGAATGATAATCATACACTCACCCAGTAATTTTCATCAGAGAATCTCAACAGACCTTGCGAAGGTCGATGTGATCATCCCATTGTTGATGATGGAGAAACAAAGCATTGAGATGAACTTGCTCAATGTCATAAGCCAGAGCAGTGGTAAAGCTGACAGCTGACTTCAGGTTTTCTGCATCCAGGGGTTTGCCTCCCAAGCCACGTTACATATCCATATACCCTTGGGAGTTCCATTTAGTGTCTCATATATTGTGTGTACTGTGTTTACCAGTGTCAGAACCTAGAAGAGCACTCAAGGTTTTTATCAGTGCTTCCTTATAGGCTTTTCCATAAAACATTTGCCATCTACAGGCTCCACTGAAACCCTCTATTGCCACCTGTGAAAAGAAGTCTGAAATAAAGTTTGAGATTTTGTTTGAAAAAGCTACAAGCAATTTAATATTCCAGTATGACAAAGAGGTGTCACAGATTCAATCCTGGCCTAAATCTACAGATCTAGGTAAAGTTACTAAATGATTATCAGTTCTTACCACACTGCTTAGTAACTGAAAGCAAATTTGGCTTTGTTACTTGTGTTTTCCTCAGTCCTTTGGAAAGCTGTGCTGGCTGGAATTCATCCCATTGCAAGCTCAGGGCACAGTGGAAGCAGAGTCCCTGCAGGGCAGCCTTGTTCTGGGGGAGTCAGGAGCTACACCCAAATTCGCTGTCATGGCAACAGCCCAACCCTGGGTGCATCATCCCTCAGAAGCACGAGCCTCGTGAAGCTCTGCATGGTATTGTTGCGCACCGCGCTGGGAACAGGCAGAGACAGCCAAGAAGCAGCGCATGGACTGTGCACTACCAGAGACACCTCCTGCGATCCGCTGGGGGAACAGTCACACACACCCCCCAGGGTACAGCCCTGCGGGGCTCGGCTCGGGGTGCCCGGGCCGGGGAAGGCGGTGCCCGACCTGTCGGGGGGCGGTGATATCGGGGGGTGGTGCTATCCCAGTCG
>NW_008657352.1:0-10193 GCF_000695815.1 Acanthisitta chloris | reverse complement strand
CCCAGCCCCGCGGCTGCCTCCGACCCTGCCATTTGCATCTCAAAAGTGGGTTTTGTTTTACCTTTTTCTTCGAGCTCTAAGTGACAAGTGATTGCGCTCAATTTTGCCAGCCGTAAATGAACGCGGGGCTATCTTTACAAGTGCGATTGGTGACTGTTTCCGAGCAAATTCGCTCAGAATTTCTTTTTCTCCGTGCAACTTTCTTGTTTGAGATAGTTTGTTGATCTCTGTGAGGCAGCAGAAAAACGCGTGTTAGCCAATAACTCTGTGTGTCGCTGACTGATCGCCACAGGCGAGGATTAATCGGTTCCCAAATCGTTCTAAAGAGCCACTTTACCTCATCAACCTGATAGAGGATATTAGTGAAGCAAAATGCTTAATCGCTTCAGTTAACAACAACAACAACAAAAAAGAGCCTGATTTGGGTTCCTTTAAGTGCCCTGGTTTTAATTTTCCATGTTTCTGTCTGATGCAGTCCCAAGAGACATCTCCTTGGACAGTCCCTTTTCTTCTCCATTGAGACAGGGCCTCTTTCTCTGGGAGTTCTCATTGATATCTTTAATTGTGGACATTATTCCCATGCACGTGACTGTTGGGTCTAAATCTTTTATTTTCTACCTCCCAATCCTGGCTATTCACTCCCAGCCTCATCACAGTCCTGGTGGTTACATGCTCCCAGGGTGGAATCTTTTCTGGAAACGTCTCTGTCTTTCCCAAGTTCAACTCTGCTCGTGCTCTATTCAATTTCCTCCTTGTGCAAGAGATATTGCTCAGGCACACCAGACCCTGAGCTTTTCCTTTTCCTGAAAAATTGCCTGTTGACTTCCTCTGAAACATCATTAGAATTTGCTTTTTATTTTCATCAGTGACAATTTCTCTGTGCCTTTATTTTTTTTGCCCAGTCTGGCGTTAATGGTTGTTTTAGTGCTCTTCCAGTGCAGAACTCAGCTGCCTCCTGCTTCTGGTTTGGACATGGGTTGCTGCTCCAGCTTTCAGCTGCTCCATGGCCTGGGGTGGCATCTGAGCAAGAACCTGGATGCTTCCAAGATGGGAGACCCAGAGCCAGACACCTTAGCTTCCACATACAAGTGGCAGCCAATGTTGTGGCTATTAAACCACACTATAGTGAAAAATTTGGGATGTCCTATTTGGGGTAAGAACCTCATTGCCTGCTCCAAGTACCCCAGGGCTCTCTGCTGGGACAAGCTGTTTGGAGTTGGACTTTGCTGATCTGTGTGGATCCCTTCCAACTCAGGATATTCTGTGAAGTAGCATGAGTGGATTCATTTAAAATGTGCTGTGATGGCTCTTTACATTCAACTGTGAAAACACTCAAGGAGATTCCTAGAACCAGCCTTTGCTCTGCTAACAGTTCCTAGTCTGAACAGTTTCCAGACCAACGACTGATCAAACTTACTCCCCAATTTTCTTTTCAAGCTCCCCTCAAAAACGAAAATCACAGCCAAGGCTAGAAAATTTGCCAAGCTCTATGGGAGTGTGTTGGGAGTTTCGGGTGCTGGGAATGCAGGAGCCATCCAGGCTTCTCCAAACTTCTAATTTTGCAGGGAGATCTCAAGCTAACGAGCTGTCAGCTGAGTGCCTTCGCACCCGAGGCAGCCGTGGGCTCAGCTCCTGTTTCTTTATACCTATTCCAGCAACTTCTGGGCTTTGCAATAAGCGTCTGCAAATCCAATTAGCGTCTTTCTTTGTGGCACTGGATGCTGGCAGAGATCCGCTGTGCTGCTGCCATCTACAGTAGGGCCAGTGCCAATGGATAAGAAACAGATCTTATTTGCATATTCAAATATGCAAATGACACATGACAGCTCTCCTTAATTTTTGTTTGGAGTTTTTTGGGGTTTTTTTGTTTTTCTTTCCAGAGTCTTGCCTCAAAGATCCTTGTCTTGGACTGAAAGGTGTGTGTTTAATCTGGCTTGGCCCATGGTAGAGGACTGTGCCAAGGGCTGGTTCTGTCCCGTGAGAGTTGGGGATGGTGGAAAATAAAGTGGAAAAAAAAGACTTTGCACTGCACTTATCCCTGTCTTGGCCAGGGACGGGAAAGATTTCTGGGGTGTTTTCCCATGTTCCAACCCTGGGAAGGGACAATATATCCTTTCTCTCTCCTGCCTGTACATACTACAGATACTTTAAAGACCAAACATGATTGTTCTTGTGAGTGAAGGAGGCAACAACTGAGGTGGTGAGGAGAGAGAAGTCCTAATGCTTTGGTAGAGAAAAGCATGTCCTGTGTGATTTGGAACAGTGCAGCCCACGCTCAGGTGTCCACACACACCTGAGAGAGGACTGGCTGGCAGGAGCTGCAGCAGCTCTTCGGAATCTTTGTTGGAGCAGGCAACAGAACTGCTCCTTGAGGCACCTCTCTTCCCTCCTCCCAGCTCCCCTTCTCTGCAGGAAAACAGCACTGAGCCCCCCAAACACACACAGAACCCCCCACCCTCCCCAGCAGCCCCCCTAGATAATTCTCATGCAGCCCAAGATGCCTGAATTGCTCATTTTCCAGCAAAAGTCCTTTCCTGGGGATTCTGTCCCTCATGACAATGGTGAGCTGGACATTGGCTGGGCATTGTCTGTAAGTCCCTGTTGACATTTTATATGTCTCTGTATGTTTGAGGCTTGTCCTTCCTGTCCCTGGAGAAACAAGTTTGTTTCGCTGTTTTTCATCATTCACTATTATTTTCTCATTACTAATTTAATTGCATCTTCCCTGCTTCCACTCTTGAACTGAAGACCATGACTGCTGTGGTCAGTCTGGGCTCTGAGTGGCTTGGACACCAGCCAGGCAATGAGCAAGGTTGATTCCAGCACTGAAAGAATCAAGCAGTGTAGAAAAATTACTGTTTTGTAATAGTTCTAAAGAATTTGAAGATTAACACACAAACCACACATCTGAGCAGGGTTTCTCTGAGAGAATCCCTGGCTCCACTTTGTGTCCATGTATGACATGAGTGAGTGGAAAGACCCCCAAGTTCTGCTGGATGTAAGTCACTTCACTGCCTTCTCTTACAGCTGCAAAATTATTATCAAGGTCTTTGCCTAGTCCTGCAAAGCACATCCCATGAGCCAAGTACTCTGTGGCATTTCCAAGACGAACAAAGCTGAAGTTAAAACACAGAGATGATGATATTTAGGTAACAAGGGGCAGATATCTTTCTCTTGGTGTGTACCAAGGCTTTGACAACAACAGTGTCATGTCCTTATGAGCAGCCTCAGAAAACATCTTGAACCTGAAGTCAAGAGAGGATTTGGTTTCTGTGGTGGGATCTTGGTGCTGCTGTAATCTGTCTGGCACAGGCTCACCACAGGGCTCATCCATGCTGGCTGCCAGGGAGGGAAGCTGGTAGTGAGAGACAGAAGCTGTGAGTGAGGAGTGAGTGAGATCTGCAGCGACTCTTGCTCTGGTGTAGCACTGCTCCTGGTTTGCTAATCAGCATTGGGATCCCTGCAGGGAAGCTTGTTCCAATCAGCTGTTAATCCCAGCAGTACTTATTCTTCTAAGAATGATTTTCTTTTGCCTGTTCTTTGCCTTCCCCTTCTCCAGTTCACACTCCACACTCCAGAGTTCACAGAACATATTTAACACCAGAGTAGTGCAGCGAAAGTCCAGATTGTTAATAGCCAAAAATTCCGATTGCCAAAAAGATACTCCTAGCAACTACTAGCTGCATCTGGGAAAAATTACAGACAGCTTGGAAATTCTATAGTTCCCTTATTAATGGAGGAGTAAAAAAATAAAAAAACCCCCAAAAACCCAACCCACGCTGAAATATAGTTTAGCTTAACTAAGTTCTTTTGTGCCCAAGGAAAATCTAAATTATAGCATGCTATAGCTACTGAAAAATGCAAAGGGATTTAAGTGTATAATAACCCTCCAAGCCAGAAGGAAGAGGGAAAATTTTCTTAGTAAGTGGGAACACAATGAGAATTTATTTTATTCTTTCTGGGTATTTAGTGCTGGTGAAAAGAGCCACATGAATAGTCACAAATACGTCATGTCCCTTGCAGATGCAACATGGGCAGCACAAGCGTCCTCAAGCCTCCCTGCCAACGTGATTCAGTTCTGAATGAGCAGGACCAGCTTTCTGGGTGAGAAAGGAGCCTGTCTCTATTCAGCCCCTGACCCCTCTGCTCAAGGCTGTTAATGAAGGGGCCTCATTAACACCAAAGGTGAGGTTGGCATTATAACGTGCTGCTGGTCTGCTGCAGGCTGAGCTGACACCTCCCAATCCGTGTCACTCGCTATTGAGCCGCCGTGGGGTGACGGCACCTTTCCCTTGTGCTCTGCAGACAGAGGTCAGGTTTGGCCAAGTGATGTAACAGTCTGTGTCGTGCCAGAGCTGTCCAGACCTGCCACAAGGAGCATTTCACCAACCAGATTTGTCCCACGCTGAATACGAGCTGCTGGCACAAGTGCAGCTGGAGAAGACGGGCCCAGGCACCTTATGTGCCCACTGGAGCAAACACAATCATGGTACAATAGGAGGGAGTGAGATTCACTGCTGAAATTGGTGTCTGCTTTGCACGGGGCTGCTTTTGCTTGCTGCCAAAGTCATTGAAAGGTGCTCATCTGCATGCTGAGAGAGAGGCCACCTTCTGACTGGGGACTGTCACCCTAGGCAGGGTAACCTTTAGGCCTCTGAAAAATACCAGATGGGGGGAAAAAATAGATTGAAAAATTGAATGTGACAGGAGGAGGTCAGTAGGGGAGTCTGACCAGCACCAGAGAGCCCGTTCTGAGTTGCCTTCTGTATTGCAGAGTTCAAAGAGTAGGAATTACTATTCCAGGTTGACCAGAGAAGCTGTGGCTGCCCCATCCCTGGAAGTGTTCATGGCCAGGCTGGACAGGTCTTGGAGCAACCTGGTCGAGTGGAAGATGTCCCTGGTGGTGCTGCTGGTTGGTGGTTGGACTTGATGAGCTGAGAGGCCTTTTCCCAGCTTAATGATTCTGTGATTGTGTGAAATTAGTATGAACTTCTGGTTTTTGTGGATTCTGGGTCAGCTGCTCTCATGACAGATTCTACCAAACTCTTTTTCTGGGATGGAATGAAATAAGCTTTCACTTTGCTGCACAGCAACACCAAGTGGGGTTGCCACATATATAAATGTATGCAAATCACCTGTGATCTCCTTAGCTCAGGTATGATACCAGCTCAGATAGTGCCCCACGCTGCAGGATGGGCTCTGCCAACATGCCTGTGACTCAGGGAATTTGGCTTTCTCTGCCATGCTGAAATTCATCCCACTGAAACTAAATCACTATCACTGACATCGTTACCTGTGAGACAATAGTGCACCTGATTGCACAAAGTCATTTTTTAGCAGTGTGGCACATCTCAAACACCCTGGAGCTTGATTTTGTTGCACAAAGGTACAGCCAGTACGGTTTCAAGGGAGTCAGGTTGGAATACCATAGAATCATAGAATCAGCTGGGTTGGAAGAGACCTCTAAGATCAAGTCCAACCCTACTGTGGTTACTAGACCATGGCACTAAGTGCCACATCCAGTCTCACCTTGAAAACCTCCAGGGATGGTGAATCCACCACCTCCCTGGGCAGCACATTCCAATGTCTGATCACTCTCTCTCTAAAAAATCTCTTCCTAATATCCAACCTAACCCTCCCCTGGCAGAGCTTGAGTCTGTGCCCTCTTGTCCTGCTGCTGGTTGCCTGGGAGAAGAGACCAACCCCCACCTGACTCCAGCCTCCTGTCAGGGACTCCCCTGAGCCTCCTCTTCTCCAGGCTGAACACCCCCAGCTCCCTCAGCCTCTCCTCATGGCACTTGTGCTCCAGTCCCTTCACCAGCCTCGTTGCTCTTCTCTGGACCTGCTCCAGCACCTCAATGTCCTTCCTGAGCTGAGGGGCCCAGAGCTGAGCACAGGATTCAAGGTGTGGCCTCGTGCAGGGGCAGAATCACCTCCCTGGTCCTGTTGACCTGTTCCTGATCTAGGCCAGGATGCCATTGGCCTTCTTGGCCCCCTGAGCACACTGCTGGCTCATGTTCAGCTTTCTATCTCTCCAAACTCCCAGGTCCCTTTCTGCCTGGTGCCACTCTGTCCCCAGCCTGGAGCTCTGCATGGGATTGTTATGGCCAAAGTGATAAACACCATTTTGATCAACACAGGGAGGATTGAGAATTGTCACTATAGAGGCAGAGCTGTAACAAATTGTTTCCCTTTGTCACTCAACCATCAAAATAAGGCACATAATACCTGAATCCACTACACATACACTTAAAAACCATCAATATTTGAGCTAGGTGAAGAATACAATCCATTTGGAAAGATTTCATGCAGTTTTGGAAAGGCACTATGTAAACATTGCAGATGCAGGTTCTCTTGCTTCTGGTGCCTGTGCATTTTTCTCGGCCTGGAAATCTATTTTAAATAGATGCGTGAAATGTGTCACGAAACATCTGACATCTGTGGAAAACATATTCCTGCACCGTCTGGGCAGTGTGGAAGGTCGCTGGTGAACAGCTTGAAAACAGCAATGATTTGCATATGGATACAGAGTTATTTATTTGGTGATACCATCCCAGGGGACACAGGGCATGTCCCAGGTCCTATAGGTCACTGGCAGCCTCAGGAATGTTGGACTCGTGAGGAGTGAAGTTATGAGAACCAATACAAATAGCTGAAGGGTTTGTGCCTGGAAATTTTCATCTGTTCCTCGTAACAGAGTGATTCATAGAGTTTTGTGGAAAGTAAGGGGCAGGAAGAGGCAAGTCATGGTCTTATTGACCTTTTGCAGTATGATATTTGAATAATTAACACTGGCAGCCTCAGGAATGTTGGACTCGTGAGGAGTGAAGTTATGAGAACCAATACAAATAGCTGAAGGGTTTGTGCCTGGAAATTTTCATCTGTTCCTCGTAACAGAGTGATTCATAGAGTTTTGTGGAAAGTAAGGGGCAGGAAGAGGCAAGTCATGGTCTTATTGACCTTTTGCAGTATGATATTTGAATAATTAAGAATCATAGGATCACAGAATATCCTGAGCATCCTGAGCGGGACCCGACCCACAGGGATTATCAGTCCAACTCCTGTCCCTGCCCAGGACACCCCAACAATGCACCCTGAGAGCATTGGGCAAACACACCTGGAGCTTTGTCAGCCTTGGGGCTGTGACCACTGCCCTGGGGAGCTGTTCAGTGCCCAAACACCTCTGGGGGAAGAACCTTTGCCTAATGTCCAGCCTAAACCTCCTGTGACACAGCTCCATGCTGTTCCCTCAGGTCCTGTCACTGGTCAAACACCTTCCTTTGTCCATGTCCAAGGCACTTCACTGCTGTTGCAGAGAAGATCCAGTTCTCCTTTCAAGCATCTGCTTTGGACTGGCTCTGTGGGGTGGCACAATGGGGTTGGCATTGGGGGTGGTACAAAGGGGGTCAGACCCTGACTTTAATCATAGAATCCCAGGATGGTTTGGGTTGGAAGCACCTGAAAGATCATCTTGTTCTGAATCTGATGAAATTACTCTGGATTTGTGTCTGTCTGTAAGGATGGTAAACGTTCAGTGTTACATGAGTAAATCTTGAAGTCTGATAGGATGATTCATGACGAGCAACAAATTCAACTTGTTGCCATTTTTGCTCTGTTTCACAGATTTGGTTTTGATTTCAGTTGTCAGTGCTCTGATGGATGTTAATACTTGGCAATATTAGGATAGTAAACAGCAAAATCTTACATAGATTAATTTTTTACATTTTCACATGACAGTTTTTCATTGATTAATTTTTAAATTGGTCCCAGAAAGCACTAAGAGAAATATTACAGTTTGCACTTTATTGGCATTACTCCTGGCTCCAGCCCAGCAAAATATATTCTTAAGTGTAAGTAAGTGCCATTGCTATCAATGGAATTATTCATACTCTTAAAATTAAACATATGCTTAAACATTTCAGTGAGCTGAGACAGCTGGTCTCTTGTGGAAGTCCTATCTAAATAAATGCAGCATGGATTGCAGATTGTGAAATTTATAACCCACTGCACTATTTAATGTTGCTTTTGGTGAATATTTCAGCAGTTGATTTAAATCTTTGCCTTTTGTTAAATATTTGTGAGAGTGAAGCTAAGTGTGCCACTGCAGGACAGTTCAATGTTACCTTTAGACACACTCATGAAGAAACATGTGCTGAACTGAGCTCCTGGACTGGGACCTGAGTGACTGAATGTTCATAGAAAGTGAATGAAAAACAAAGTGGAGACCAGTCCTAATTGAAACCACATTTGGAGCTGCAGTGGGAAGGCACAGAAAAATTAATCCTTCCATGTTAGGTATTTTGATAGCAGCCATTAGCAAAGCATTGAAGTTATTCAAACCACTTTGTGAGAGAAGGGAACTGCTTGTTTTTCTTCTGCAAGCAGCAGTGAGAATGTCTTCCCAAGTGGAACCAAGTCATGGGGGTTTATAGAAACAGCTGAAGAGATTATTTGATCTTTTGATTAAAACCTCATTTTTTGTCAACTGATTTATTTGCCCATGTAATGGCTGTGCTTCTCTTTCCCCACAGCTCGCTGATCCCTGGTCAAACCTGGCCCTGGTTGTGTGTGCAGTTCAGTGTGAGCTCTGACAGAAGGACACAGGCAGGGACCTTGACACACTGCCTGCTGCAAACCCAGTGACAGAGTATTCCCTGAAATACAACTCTCAGCTAATCAGGACTTGACACCTTTCATCCATCCATAACAGCCATCAGTACCTGGAAAATCCTGACATTGATGTCCCTATGGCTAATTTTGCCTTCTCTGAAAAGCAGGCAGCAAGGATGTAGGTAAAAGAGTGGCAAAAAACCCAAAGGCAATATCTTTCCTAGCAGTTGTGAGGTGGGTGTGACAGAATTGCCAGCCTGAGTTGGAAATCCTGTGTCAAACCTCAGAAGTAACAGAGTTGAAAGGACAAGACTTTTCGAGGTAATAATTCTTTGCAGCTTATCTCCTTCCTTCCCGTGTTTCTCAGCCCTTTGTGTTTGTGGTTTCAAACTTTTGACTGCAGATCTAGGAGATTAAAAACCAAATCAAACCTAATTAATGTTGGTTTAACATGACTCCAGCAATTCCACTCTTTGAATCCAGCCTGAAGATGGCCAGGCTGGCACTAAAATCCCAGGACTGAGTGACATCAGTTCCCTGTTTAAAACTATCATCTCCTTTCTCTCCGAGGGAGTTAACAAATAAAGATCTTCTGCAAAAGGCATAAGAGACACTCCAGTGAAGCAATTTCTTTTCCTGGCATTGTTAAGAGCAGAGACTGAGTTATTATTAATTACTTTTGCATTATTTATGCAGGTCCATGAATGTGCAATGTCTTTTACAGATAAATCACTTTGCCTTGAAAAGTTTCCAGTCTGTGAGCCAAATCCTGGGAATCTCTAACATCAGGAGGTGATTGGTACAGCAGAACAGGTAAGTGTTAATCCTTGATGCTGCAGGACTGGTGCCTTATCAACTTTATTCTTTCATTTGTGTTGCAATTGCACCAAAGGGACTCAACTGATGCTGTTGATTCCCAACCTCCTTTATCTGGCATCAGTTGAAGGGAGCAGCCTCTATCCTGCTCCTTCTCTTGTCTCTTTTTTTGTGGTTTAGGCAGCCACATGGAGGACCAAGTCAGGCAAATGATCCCTCTTAAGGCTCATCTGGCAAAAATAAGGAAAGGTTTCATTTTGACCAGTCTCAACTCAGATCCCTGAGCGTGTGGGCTTGCAGCTCTTTCTGCCCTGCTGGTTTTCCTGTGTCGCTGTGCTGAGCTGGTGTAACACCCAGAGAGGCACCCACACTGCCAAGACCTTGGGGCAGAAGGTACCCTCAGAATTCCCCATGGCATTAAGAGGGGGGCACTGCTGCCTTTCAGCCTCTGAGGGCTCCCAGCTTTTCCCATTCCTGTGCTGGGCATCCCTGCAGGATCCCTGCCCTGACTCATCCTTCCACTGGCTTTCAGGGGTGTTTGTCAGCTCCGTGGCACAGGCTGTGCCCCACACACTGCAGCTGTGGCTCCATGGCAGGCAGGAAGGACAGAGCATCCCCAGCAGCTCAGGGAAATTTTGGAGGTACAGCCCCCAGCCTCAGCTAACCCTGTGCAGCCCCAAGGATACCCAGACCACAGTCACACACTAGTGTCAGGGCTGCTTCACTTTCAGAGCATCTCCAGCAGCTCAGGGACTTTTTGGAGGTTC